>NW_007256196.1:2723-4278 GCF_000164805.1 Carlito syrichta | reverse complement strand
GGTACTTACTCCGTGGATATGCTAAATCGGTCATTACAGATCCTCAGGATATTTCTGGTCCTCTTGTTAGTTGTAATCAAGTATCTAGCCCTAGAAATCCGTTTGTTTCCTGAGACCATCTATGACCATAATCATATTCCCCAGATACAAAGGGAATATTGGTACAAAATTCCTCGATTCAGGACACCTCAGAGTACAGAAATTTCTTGTGGGTGGGCAGGTAGGAATTGGGGTTTTGGGTTTGCATTATTCCACATTTTGGGGAGTTCTTGTGAGGGGGAACCAGGAATCTTGGATTCCAGGTCCCAAAAAACATTATGGACGTCTTTCTGTTGATATCCATAAAACTGGAATTCTCGGTCACCAGGAACTGTCTCAGCATCCTGCAGGGTGAAGCAGGAAGCTGGGTAATGAAGGCAGTCATATACAGGAAACTACATGTCATATTGCTAAGAAAGTATAAGGAATCTTGCTTATATGAGTACTCAATCCCAAAAATTACAGGCCGTCTTCCTAAGACGTACCCAGGAACAGTTGTTGAAGTAGGAATCTGGGTAATGGGAGTCCTCATATAAAGGAAACTTCACTGCCTATTGCTAAGTAAGAATAAGGAAT
Organism: Carlito syrichta; assembly: GCF_000164805.1. Taxonomy (NCBI): domain Eukaryota; kingdom Metazoa; phylum Chordata; class Mammalia; order Primates; family Tarsiidae; genus Carlito; species Carlito syrichta. Next base: position 3,663 of record NW_007256196.1, on the reverse strand, counting down.
CAATGTTATTCGGGTCCTCAATCCCAAAAAAGCCTAAGATCATCTTGCTATGGGCTAAACATGAATCATGTTGTTTTCGAGCATGAATTTGGAAAATGGAGTCCTTATTTACAGGCAACTACATGACCTTTTGCCTAGAAAGAAGAAGGAATCTGGGTTTCACGAGTCCTCCAACCTAAAAATCTACAGAGCATCTTGTAATGTTCTAAAAAGAATCAGGGTTTCGAAGCAGGATGTATGTAATGAGAGTCCTGATATACAGGAAAATACGCATCCCCTTGCCAAGGAAGTAAAAGAATCGAGGTTATAGCAGACCTCAGTCCTTAAAATCAACAGGCCATGTGCTGTGGGCTAAACAAGAATCAGGGTTTAGAAGCTGGAACATAGGTAATAGCAGTCCTCATATGCAGAATCTACATGATCTCTAGCTAAGGAGAATTAAGAAACCTCTTTTACACAGTTCCTCCGTCAAAATATCTAAATTACATCTTGCTAATGGCAAAACAAGGATCAGGGTTTCCAAACAGGATTGTGGGGAAAGGGAGTCCTCATATACAGGACATTATGTGGCCCCTCGGAAAAGAAGAATTAGGAATCTGTGATACACTAGTCCACAATCCGAAAAATTCTAAGGGCATCTTTCTGCGGTATAAACAAGAATAAAGGCTTCGAGCTGATCTCATGTTTCAGAGATATTTGGCTTGTGGGTTTTATGAATCAGTCATTTCAGGACTCCAGCAACATTCTAGTCCTCTTCAGAGTTGTAATAGTGTATCTGGTAGTACAAGTCCCTTAGGTTCCTCGGGACAATTATGGCCAGTTTCCTGGAAGAAATGTATCATATTGCCGAATTTCGATGTAACTTTAAGCTTAAGATGGACTTGGTAATAGTTAAATTTCCGTTTGTACTTTATTTGTAGAGGGGCCGAAAGCTTTGCAG
>NW_007256196.1:0-2160 GCF_000164805.1 Carlito syrichta | reverse complement strand
AGAAGCATAAACTAGGGAAATGAAATGCTCATATACAGACAAATGCACTGACTTTTCCTAAGAAAGAATAAGGACTGTGGGTGACATGTTTTCTGAATCTCCAAAATAATACACGGTGTCTTCCTAAGCTCTACAAAAGAATCAAGCTTTCGACGCATGTATCTGTGAACAGGAGTACTCATATACTGGTAACAGCATGGCTGTAGCTAAAAATAAGGAATCAGGTTTACACGAGTCCTCAGTCTTGAAAATCTACAGGGCACCTTGCTGACGGCTAAAGAAGAATCAGGGATTCGAGGCATGTATGTGGGTTATAGCAATCCTCATATACAGGAAACTACATGGTCTCTTGCTAATAAAAGAGAAGAAATCTGATTTCCACGGTTCCTGTATAAAAAATCTACATGACTTCTTACTAAGGCCTAAACAAGAATAAGGGTTTCAAAATAGGGATCAATGGAAAGACAGTCCTCACATACAGGACACTGCATGACCTCCAACTAAGTACCAATAAAGAATCATTGTTGTACGCGCCCTCACTCCAAGAAATTCCCAGATTGTCTGCTATGGGACAAATTGCAAACAGATCTTCGAGCTCCCCAAATGTTTCAGAGCAATTTAGCATTTGGATATTATGAATCGGTCATTTCAGGACTCCAGCAACATTCCAATCCTCTTAAAAGTTGTAAATGGTATTGGGAACTCCAAGTCCGTTAGGTTCCTCACAACAACTAAGGCCAGATTCCAAAACAAAAAGAATCTTCCTGTCATATTTAGATGTAACTCTGGTCTTAAGGTGAACCCTGTAATCCTTCCCCTTCCATGTCTCATTTTATTTTGAGAAGGCCCAAGGGAATTGCACTTCCCCAATGTTTGCTACGTACTTTTAATGGTAACCAGGAATCATAAAATACACGAACATAGGAAACTTCTGGACATCTGTCTTTTGATATACTGAATTTTGAATCCAAATCGACAGGAAAAATCAGGGCATCTTACTGAGAATTAAAAGGAAATCTGGTACTAGGAGTTCTCATTTTCTGGAGACTACACGGCCACTTGATAAGGTTTAATCAGCAATTTGGCTTCTGGTTCCCTACATTTTCAGAGCTACTTGCTCCGTGGATACGTTAAATCTGACAATAGAGATCCTCAGGATGTCTCTGGTCCTCTTGTTAGTTGTAATCAGGATTTGGCCCTAGAAATCCTTTTGTTTCCTTGGACCATCTAGGACCATAATCATATTCCCCAGAATCAAAAGGTATATTGTTACAAAATTCCTCGATTCAGGTGACGTCAGAGTACAGAAAATTCTTGTGGGTGGGCAGGTAGGAATTGGGGTTTGGGTTTGGAATATTCCACATTTTGGGGAGGTCGTGTGAAGGAGAACCAGGAATGTTGGATTCCAGTTCCGATCACCAGGAAATGCCTCATGATCCCGCAGGGTGAAGAAGGAAGCTGCGTAATGAAGGTCATCACATACAGGAAAGTACACGTCATATTGCTAAGGAAGTATAAGGAATCTTCCTTATATGAGTCCTCAATCCCCAAAACTACAAGCCATCTTCCTAAGACATAACCACAAATCAGGTTTTTGTAGTAGGAATCAGGGTAATAGGAGTCTTCACATAAAGGAAACTTCATAGCCTATTGCTAAGTAAGAATAAGGAATCTACGTTACTCGGGTCATCAATCCCAAAAAAGCTTAAGGTCAACTTGCTATGGGCTAAACACGAATCATGTTGTTTTCGACCATGAATCTGGAAAACGGAGTCCATATTTACAGACAACTACATGACCTTTTGCTAAAAACGAATAAGGAATCTGGGTTACACGAGTCCTCAATCCCAAAATTCTACAGAGCACCTTAGAAATTTCTAAAAAGTATCAGAGTTTCGAAGCAGGAAATATCTAATTAGAGTGCTGATATACAGGAAAATACACAGCCCCTTGCCAAGGAAGAAAAATAATCGGGGTTACAGCAGTCTTCAGTCCTTAAAATCAACAGGCCATCTGCCCTGGGCTAAACAAGAAACAAGGTTTAGAAGCTGGAACATAGGTAATAGCAGTCCTCATATGCAGAATCTACATGATCTCTAGCTAAGGAGAACTATGAAACCTCTTTTACACGGTTCCTCTGTCACAATATCTACATGACAT
>NW_007256195.1:6197-7149 GCF_000164805.1 Carlito syrichta | reverse complement strand
GGGGTATGGGCAGTCCGGAATAACTATGAAGGAATGCGACACCTGGCCTACACCAAGGTCCACCGTTCTTTGGGTAGTCCATGGATATGGCTTGGTGCCCGTGGCCCCTTGCACCCACGAGACTTTATTTGCTACTTTTCCATGTGGCGTTAACAGGACAGAATGCTGCGCGCCTGTGTCCACATGGAATTGCATGGGTTTCCCCTCCACCTTCAGCATTACCCTGGGCTCGGGGAGGGGATCCGAACCCTGACCTCCCTAATTTTCTAGGGTTAGGACTTTCGGCTCATTTAAGGTAGGCTCTGGAAATTTTTCTGGACATTCTCTTGCCCAGTGCCCTTCCTTTTTGCAGTATGCACACTGGTTTCTACCTAGTCTGGGGCGTCCCCTCTGGAAACCGCTTTTCCTATCTGGCCTCCCGGCCAGTTGCTTGAGGTGCCTCTGTCTTTCTCGGGGGTCACTGGCGGCAGTGGCTAGCAGGATTTTAGCCAAGTTGCGGGTCTGGCGATCGTTTACCCTGGTCTGTTGGTCCTCTGGACTCTCTCGGTTATTAAATACCCTTTCTGCCACTATTAATAAATCTTGGAGGCTCTTCTCACCTAACCTTTCTATTTTCTGCAACTTTTTTCTAATGTCTGGGGCAGCCTGGTTAATAAAAGCCATCATGACTGCTGCCTTGTTCTCCAGTGCCTCCGGGTCCATGGGAGTATACCGCCTGAAGGCCTCCGTAACCCTTTCCAGGAAGGCAGCCGGGCTTTCATCCTTATCCTGCCTAACATCATATACCCTGGCCAAATTAGTGGGCTTGCGTGCCGCAGCCCTGAGACCTGCCATTAGTGTCTGGCGGTAGACCCGGAGCCTCTCCTTACCTTCAGCCGTGTTGAAGTCCCATGCCGGACGAGACAAAGGAACTGTCGCGTTGATGATATCTGGATTTTGGGTCAGCTGCCTG
>NW_007256195.1:5137-6177 GCF_000164805.1 Carlito syrichta | reverse complement strand
TTTATTGTAGAGATGAGGTCTCACCAAGTTGCCCAGGCGGGTCTCGAACCCACGGGCTTAGGCAGTCCACTCACCTCAGCCTCCCAAAGGCGCGGGATTACAAGCTGAGCCACCGAGCCTGGCTCCGACTGAGCGTTTTAATAGGATTCCTAAATCCAAGGGCCGCGGGCTCGGTCAAACGTTTACAAACTTTGTTCCTGTGTCCCTCGCCAGCGCTGCTTGCCCGGGGCGCCTTCCACCCAGCGTGCAAAACGTGACTCCCCAAGCCAAGAAAACAGTGGGAGTGAGGGTGGGGAGAAGACAGGTTGAATCCCAGAGGCAGAAAGGCCCATCCGGAGAGGCCCAGGAATTCTGTTATCTTCCAGGACTCCGGGATTGCCAAGGCTGCCAGAGCCTTTAAGAGCCTGTCCTGAGCCTCTGGGCCCAGCTCCAAGCCCTGTCGATTTCCCGCCCCCCACCCCCACCAATCGATCAAATGTGTGAGCCATCGGCTATTAACTTTTCTCAAGACCCTACTAACTCACTTATAATCTCACCCAATACACGCTGTGTGTCTCTGAGTCGCTGTGGAGGTCTCTGTGTTCTGGGTTTGCCAACATTCCAGAAAGGGATTTGACCAAGATCTCAAGTTTGCTGAAATCAGGAAAGGGCGGAGACGTTTCCGGTTCTGGGAACAAACACCTGAGTCCAAGCTGCCTCCAGGGCCCTGGGGTCTCAAATGATGCAAACCCCAACCTGCGCCCCCACTGTGAAGAAAAAAAATATTTTTAAGTCAGTTTTATTATGGGACATGCCTGAGAGGTTTGCATGGACTTGTGGCTTCAACATACCAAAGGCAAAGTTAAATATTTGCTCTAGTTAGGTTTTTTCTTTTTACCCCTCCTGCTTACATAATTGACCGACATTTCAAAGAAGTCTTTAAAAGCACTTAGGTTAAAAAATAAGTTGTGACCCGGCTTGGTGACTCAGCCTGTAATCCCGCGCCTTTGGGAGGCTGAGGTGAGTGGATCGCCGGAGCCCAGCAGTTCCAGGCTGCAGGT
>NW_007256195.1:0-4822 GCF_000164805.1 Carlito syrichta | reverse complement strand
TACCTTATTCCGGCCTCATAAAATGGATATCGATATCCTACCAGAAGCGCGCGTGCACTTACACACTGGCTAAGACCCTTCGGGCTGGAGTCTAGGAGGTCTCTGAAAAAAAAAATATCTCGCTGGGGCCTCCAAATGTTGAACCCGAGACTCTAATGAGAGAGAGATATAGAGACCACAAAGAGCCAGCTCCGATGCAATCACATGAGGGTCTTTATTCAGGCTCGAGTCTGGGCTCACGCCCGAAGCAGCAGCTTCAGGGACCAGAGCCCCGATTCACAATGGCAAGCAGTTTTTATGCACAATTACAGAGGGAGGGGAAAGAACTCCAAACTTGATTTTACATGATTGGGTAATTTCTCCTAATGGGTACGGGAATACCTGGTATTGGTGGGTGCTGCCCGTGATTGACAGAAACCCACGTAATGGGTCGAGTGAAATGTTAGATAAGTTAGGTCCATACAATCTCGGTTTATGAAGTAACCTGGGCCGGCAGACAAAGGGTTACATTAGCCCTTTTAGTTTACCGATCCAGCCCAAGGCTTACTTAGGAAAGCTTGTTTGCTTAACTTTTGCATAGTCATTACGGGACAACAAAAGCCAAACTTAACAAAGTTTTAAATATGAATGCTGCGAACGCATACAGTGAATGTGGGGTAGAAAATCATATACTAATTCTGGGAATTTATAATAGCAAGCTTATAATAGCAAGGCAGTTACTTTTATAAAGGTCTTTGTTCCCTGCAGGTTTACATAGCCACTGCTGTAAATTATCACTGAGATATAAACCGGTGATAAAGCCCACCTAGAGAGGAGGTGGCTCCTCTAAGTCTGGTGCCACCTTGTAGGAATGTTTGAAAGAGGCTTATCGCTTTATCCTTTACATCCCGTTGTAAAAGCATAAGTTAGCCTACTGGTTTGGGTTTGACAATGCTTAACCCGAGGATTCTAAATACAAACACTGCTTAAAACCCGACATATGCCTAATTCTACGGGGTCTGAGGTAGGATTCAAAGTACTAAGATTTCATAAAATACATGAGGTAGCCATAAAATACATGAGGTAGGAATACACAAAATATATAGTAAACATGAGGTGGGGATATATGAAATATAGTGAACTAAACGCTGCTTTTACAGCAAATAAGTTTCTTGGTTTCTTGGGTCTCTCAATAGCATGCTCTTAACCTAAATCTATTGTTGTCCTCTCATCACCAAGTACCATGTTTTAGTTTCAGTTTACGGAAGGGAGACTGCAGGGGGTCCTGCCCTGCAAGAGTCGGAGGTCCCTTCGAGTTGTGGCAGTGTCGGCGATTTACAAAAGAGAGAAGACACTGGAAAGAGAGAAAAGGACTGGACTCCTGCTTAGTAAGCAGAAGCCATTTAATGGGTGTAATCCCAGGGCTTTTATCCCCAAACTCTGCCAATTCATCATCACAGGAAACAAAAAGTAGCATGTGCCTTTCACATGAACAGGTCCAGGTGCACAAAGGACACCCCCCACTCTCAAGCAAATGTTTTTTTCATACATAAGGAAGAACATGAGAAAGAACAACCACAAATTGTCTTTTTGTAGCTTAATGTTCCCCAAACCAATTTCTTATGTGCCCTTAATTGTATTACAACTACATCATCTTGAATTAACATCACTCAATGTCTAAACCCGAAACCACCATAGTGAATTATTAACTTCTACTATTCTGTACTGATTCAAACTAGTTTTTATTAAAACAATTGCTGCTATGGTTACACTATTCTAGCACCAGTTGACCTAATTCAAACTTCACTGGTCCCCTTAAATCAAACTTAAGTAACCATACTTCTATAACAAAATGGTTACTTAAATTTTCTTTAATCTATATAAACTATTCTATAAATTTCTAAAATTACATCAAGAGAAGCTGTGACTTGCACTAAGGCTCCTCAATGTGACTCAAAGTTAAACTTAAATTGTTTAAAAACAAAAACCATAAACCGTGGAAAATGGGAACAATAGACTCCCAAGTTAGCGGTGTTCGTTCCGGTTTCAGAGTCCTCTGTTAGAGCCAGCAGGAGCCTTTCCTGGTTTCTTGTGCCAAGTGGAAAAAGGGGGAAGGCGTCCTAGTGGCCTCAGGGTCCTCGGCCCTCCCTGATCCCTAATGCTCAGTGAGCCTCCGTGGCTGGCTCCCAACAAGACATCATCCATCCTGCTTCTTGGTGACAGGACTCGCCAGGCTTTGTTTCTGTGAACTGCCTCCCCTCCTGCCCCTGGCATGCCTCACGATGTGAGGTGAGGCTGAATGGGCTCACAGAGAGACAGAAAGAGAGAGAGACTTTTCCATCTGATCCTCTTGTCTTTCTTCTTGCCAAATCTGTAACATGAAGCCATCAGTCACCTTATGGATGGCACACTGCACAGTGATCTCTCCAGGACTTTCTGGAAAGAGTAGCTATTTTATAGTAAACTGGAAACTGGGACACCATACCATCAGGGATGTGAGACAGAACTGCTATTTGTGTCCTGGGGACAACATTATAAATATTTTGTGGCTTAGATTCACCCAGAGGCTCATGGCCTCCGGCAGCTGTCCATGCCTCTCTTTTGCAGGGAATCTGTGTTGCTGGAGGATGGCACTTCTCCAGAGCAAGAGTCTTAGACAGAGTGACCTCACCAACTCCCTTGTGTCACAAGTGGGAATTTGCAGTCCCAGGAGGTGGGGGGCTTGCTCAAGGACAGAGCCACATAAAGATAGGTCTGCTCAGGTGAAGCCAGGTGAAGGTAGGTGTGCACAGGTGAAGGCAGGTGTGCACAGAGGATGCCAAGTGTGCACAAGCAAAGACAGGTGATGCCAGGTGTGCACAGGTGAAGACAGATAAAGGCAAGTGTGCACAGGTAATGTCAAGTGTGCACAGATGTGCACAGGGGAAGGCAAGTATGCACAGGTGAAAGCAGGTGTGCATAGGAGAAGGCAGGTGTGTCCGGGTAGAAATGAGTGCTCCGGCCAGCAAGTCTCCCCACTCCCTGGGCCTTGCCAGAGTCTTCCATGCATTCTCCATTTTTTTCTGCTTGTTTTTCACAGCAGCAGGAGGTTCTCTCACACATCAGACATTGGACAATTCACTCATTTCTACAAAATCTCATGACTTCTGGTTCAGTGTCATAAGCCCGGTGCTGTAAGTATCCCCAGATTTCACAAATCCCCCAACTGCCACGCAGAGGTGCCCTCTGTGTCTCACCTCTGGATCGGAATGTGCACTTCTATTCTCTGTTCCTTTTCATGGGTTTGTTTTCCATGAATTTTTTCAGAAAGGCCTCCTGGGTCTTTTTTTTTGAGTTGGAGTCTTACTCCATCAGACTGGAGTGCAGTGGCACACTCCCAGCCACCGCAGCCTCAACCTGCTGGGCTCTGGCGATCCTTCCACCTCAGCCTTCCAGGTAGCCAGAACTACAGGCACGTGCTACCATGCCTGGCTAATTTTTGATTTATTGTAGAGATGATGTCTCACCAAGTGGCCCAGGCAGGTCTTGAACCCACAGACTCAGGCAATCCACTCATCTCAGCCTCCCAAACCACTGGGATTACAGGCTGAGCAATCTAGCCTGGCCCTCCTGAGTCTTTGAACAAGCATCAGAGCAGTGAACCCGGCTATCTGGAAGCACTTGCTGGCAGACTAGAGGACAGGATGGGACAGTAGACTGGAGGGGAAGCCGCTGATGGAGGGGCTATTGGAGGAAGGCCCACATCCAGGGTTTGTGCCTCCTCCCGGGCCTCCCATAGGGGTGCAGAACTGTCTGTAGAATTCAGGAGTTAATGCCCCCAGGAGCCACTCCCAACCACTATGGAAGCTGAGCTGGGAGGCTGGGAGAGGGAGGTGTCTGATTTCCACCATACAGGCCTGCAATCCTGCCAGGGTGCATTCTGCGGCTTCCAAGAAATGCCTTACAAGCTCACAGCCAAGACTGGATAGTATCTTTTTTTTTGAGTCAGGGTCTGGCTCTGCTGCCCAGGCTGGAGGGCAGTGGTACAATCAAAGCTCACTGCAGCCTTGACCTCCCAGACTCAGGTAATCCTTCCACCTCAGCCTCTTGAGCATCTGGGACTGCTAATGTGCTTTGCCATGCCCAACTGAGTCTTTGATTTTTTTGAGAAACATGGTCTCATGGTGTTGCCCAGGCTGATCTTGAACTCCTGGGCTCAAGCAATCCTCCTACCTTGGCCCCCCAAAAATACTGGGATTATAGGCATGAGTCCCTGCGCCCAGCCAGGAAATATGTTTGATCCATCAACATTTCTTGATTAAAAAGAAAGAAACCACTTGAAACTACTTAATATTATTCAGTTTTGCATATCACACCAAAGCCAGCATTATGTTCACTGTGAAACAAAGTATTGCTCTCATTCAACTCAGGAACAAGAAATGTGAGCCTGCTAACATTTCCAGTACTGGTCATTTCTCTAAAGTGCTTGTCAATGCAATCAAATAAGAAAATTAGGCCAGATTTGGTGGCTCAGCCTGTCATCCCAGCACTTTGGGAGACCAAGGTGAGTGAATTGCCTGAGCCCATGGGTTTGAGAACCGCCTGGGCAATCTTTTTTTTTTTTGAGTTGAAGTCTCACTCTGTCACACAGACTGGAGTGCAGTGGCCACTCCCGGCCACCGCAGCCTTGATCTGCTGGGCTCCAGCAATCCTTCTGCCTCAGCCTTCCAAGTAACTGTAACTACAGGCGCGCGCTACCACACCCGGCTAATACAATAAAGATTATTTTTTGGCCGGGCTTGGTGGCTTAGCCCGTCATCCCAGCACTTTGGGAGGCCGAGGTGATTGAATTGCCTGAGCCTGC
>NW_007256194.1:1505-8006 GCF_000164805.1 Carlito syrichta | reverse complement strand
CCTGGAGGCCGTGTAGTGTCCTATATATGAGGACTCCCTTTCCCCAGATTCCTGTTTTGAAACCCTGATTCTTGTTTAGCCCTTTGCAAGACGCCATATATGTTATCTGATTGAGGGACCGTGTAAAATAGATTCCTCATTTTTCCTTAGCAAGAGGCCTTGAGGTTTCCTGTTATGAGGAGTATTACCCACATTCCTGCTTCAAATCCCTTATTCTTGTTTAGCTCTTCGAAAGAGTCCCTGTGGTTCTTTTGGGATAGAGAAAACGTGCAAACCAGATTCCTTATTCTTTCTTAGGAAAAGGTCGTGTATTGGCCTGTACATGAGGACCCCATTTCTGCAGATTCATGCTTCAAAAATCTTGATTCGTGTTTAGCCCTTAGCAAGGCGCACTGAAGTTTTTTAGGGATTGAGGATACGTATAACCCAGATTCCTTATTCTTTCATAGAAATAGGCAGTCCAATTTCTTGTATTTGAGGACTCCCACTACCCAGATTACTACATTAAAAACCTGATTCATGGTTACCTCTTAGTAAGACGCCCTGTGGATTTTTGTGCTGAGGACTCGTGCAACCAAAATTCCTTATTCTTCCTTAGCAAGAGGCCGTGTAGTTTCCTGTGTATGAGGACTCCCATTACCTAAATTCCTGCTTCATGCTCAGCAAGGTGCTGAGATATTTCCTGTTGACCTAGAATTCCAGTTGTTTGGATATCACGTGAAAGACTTCCATAAAGTTATTGGGGAACTGAAATCCAAGATTCCTGGTTCCCCTTAACAAGAACTCTTCAAAATGTGGAATCTCCTAAACCCAATGTCTCAATTCCCAACAGACCGACCACAAGAAATTTCTGTAGTTTGAGGTAACCTGAATCGAGTATTCTGTACAAATATGCCTTTTTATTCCAGGGGTACCTGATTTTCTTCCTAGATGTTCATAAGACACAAAAGTATATTTGGGCCAGATCATCGATTACAACTATCAAGAGAATAGAATGTTCCTGCAGATCAGTAATGACAGATTAATGGTATCTACGGAGCTATTAGCTCTGGAAAATGTAGGGATACTGAAGACCAGATTGTTGATGAAAACTTCTCAAGAGGCCCTGTAGATTCCGGCGAATGAGAACTTCTAGATCCGGATTTCCTTTTCATTCCCAGCAAGATGCCCTGATTTTCTCTTGTGATGTGGATCCATAAACTCTGTATGCAAATAGGCAGATGCCCAGAAATTACCTATGGTCGTTGAATCCATGAATCCTAGTTACCCTAAAAAGTATATAAAATATATTTGGAAACTTCAAATACCAGGCCCCTATCAGAATAGAGGGAAAAACAGAAGTTTTAGGATTACGAGGTACATCTTAAGGCAATAATTACAAACAAATACGGCGATAAGATTATTTGGGTCCTGGAATCTGCCCTTTTTTGTCCAGAGGAAGCCAACGGACTTGTAGGTCCACATTCTCGGATATAACTATCAAGAAGACCAGAAGGTTGCTGAGAATCTATAATGACAAAATTGTCACATCCAAGAGGCCTGTAGCCCTAAAGAATGTGTGGAAATAGAATGCCCGATTGCAGATTAGCCCTTATAAGGTGTATGTAGAATTGTTGGTTTCGAGACCCCAGTAACGCGGATTCTTTTTGTTATCAGTAAGACTCCCAGAAGTTACCTGGCGACGTGGAAGTACAAACTCTTATATACAAATACTCATAAGTCAAAATGGTCAGAAGGGTCACGGAATCCAAGATTGCTGGATCCCCTTTAAGAATAGATCCTAAGTATTTGGGAACAGCTAATCCCAAGTTGCAAATATCAATCTAAAATTCCAGCAATAGTTTCTTGATTAGGAGGTAAACCTGAAGTCAGAAATTTCACGAAAAATGGCCAGATGATTCCTTGGGTTGTGGAATCATGTCTTACAGCCTCCTGCATAAAAGCTGAGCTGATGGCCAGATTCTCTGTTACAACTAAGAAGAAGAGCAGCAGGTTCCTGGAAATCGGTAATGACAGATTTGTGGTACGTATACAGGAATTACTTCTGAAAAGTGTGGGGATTGGGACTGTAAATTCCTGAGTAGCATTTAGAAATTTCCTGTAGGCGCCTAGGTATGAGAACTACCTTAAGCCAGGGAAAAACTAACAACTGCCCAGAAGTTTGCTGGTCACATGTAAACTGATTTTCCTTGTTCCACATTGGTAACAGGAGTAGAAGCTCTCTGGGGACATAGTGTCCGAGATTCCTGTTTTGTTCTCAAAAGAATGACCAGATGTTTCCCCGTTCCTTAGAAGTCCAGACACGTGACTCCAAATAGAAAGACTCCAGAACGTTCCTATGGACTTGAAATCCAAGACCCTGGTGCTCTCCCAAAAGTACCTTCTAAACATGGTGCAACATCTAAACCCAAGTTCCTAATTCCGAATAGCAGAACTTCCAGAAATTTCTGGTGTACCAGGCAATCCTGAACCCAGGGCTTACATTCACATAACCCGAGATGATAACTTGTGTCCTGGAATTTGGCTTTAGAGGATCTATAAGCTAAATGGACTTGTAGTCCCATATTTTCGTTTAAACTATCGAGATGACCAGAATGTTGAGGGAATTCTGTACTTATTGATTCCTAATATGCACATAGAAAACAGCTCTGAAAATTATGGGGACGTCGAAGTCCAAGTCTTGAAGATCTTACCAAAACATTTTTGGAATTGAGGAGTCATATAACCCAGATTCGTTATTCTTCTTTAGCAAGAGCCCGTGTAGTTTCCTGTACATGAGGAGTCCCATTCCACAGATTCTTGCTTCGAAATCGTGATTCTTGTTTAGTCTTTACCAAGACACCCAGTGGATTTTTGCCATTGAGGAATCGTGAAAACCAGATTCCTTATCATTTCTTAGGTAGAGGCTCTGTCGTTTCCTGTATATGAAGACTCCCATTACCGAGATTCCTTCTTTGAAACCCTGATTTTTGTTTAGCACTTAGAAAGATGCCCTGTAGATTTTTAGGATCGAGGACATGTGTAACCGAGATTCCTTGTTCAGGCTTAGCAAGAGGTTGTGAAGTTTCCTGTATATGAGGACTCCCATTCCCCAGATTTGTGCTTCAACTCCCTGATACTTTTCTCTCCCTTAGTAAGACTCCCTGTAGGTTTTTGGTATTTGAGGACTCGTGTAACCTAGATTCCTTATTCTTCCATAGTAAGAGACCATATAGTTTCCCGTATATGAGGACTCCCATTACGCAAATTCCTGCTGAATTCTCAGCAATACCCGAGATTTTTCAGGATGAACATAGAATTCCAGTTGTTTGGATATCAATAGATAGAATCCCATATAATACCTAAGAAGTGTAATCTAAGTTAACAGGTTCCCCTTAACAAGACATCATAAAAGTGTGGACTATTCTAACCCCAATATCCCAATTCCCACCATCCTGACCACAGAAATTTCGGTATTTTGACGTAACCTGAAGCAAGAGATTTTGTGACAAAATGCCAGTTGATTCCTAGGGAACTGGATTATGGACGAAGACGTTCATAAGAAACAAACAAAATTGTAGGTCCAGATCCTTGATTACAACTATTGAAAGGTTCGGAATCTTCTTGGATCTGTAGTAAGAGATTTTAGGTATCCACGCAGGATGTAGCTCTGAAAAACGGAAGGACCTATAAACCCAGATTCCTCATTAAACCTTATCAAGAGGCCATATAGATTTTGACAATTGAGGACCCCTGAACCCACATTCTCTTCTTGTTCTCAGCAAGATGCCCTGATTTTCCCTGACGATCTGGATTCCAAAATTTTGGCTGCAAATATACAGATGCCCAGCTTTCTCCCAGCAACGTGGAATCCGTGATTCCTGTTTACCTTTACAAATATGTACTACATGCTTAGCAATCTCAAAATCCCAAGGCCATATAAAGTAGATACACAAACGGAAGTTTTAGGATTACAGGGGACATTTTAAGACAAGAGTTACACACAAATATCGCGAGATGATGCCTTAGTCCTGTAATCTGGCTTTAGTTGTGCCGAGAAACCCAACAAAATTGCATGGACTGGTTCTTGGGTACAACAATCAAGAGGACCAGAAGGTTGCTAGGAATCTATAATGACACTTGTCCTTTCCATGTGGCAACGTGCTCTGAAGAATTTGGAGAACTAGAAGCCCAGATTCCAGATAAGCCCTTATAATGGAGCGCTGTAGAAATGGATTGAGGCCACCCATAACCCACATTCCTTTTTTCATTATCAGGACGACGCCAGACGTTTTCTGGTGAGGGGAAGTACAAACTCTTACATACAAATACAAATACGCCAAGAAGTTTCCCAGGGACATAGAATCAAAGATTGCCGGTTCCCCCTAAGAATTCATCCTAAATATGTGGGAAACCCTAATCCTACATTCTCAATGCGAAAATGAATGTCTAGTAGTAGTTTCTGGCCTACGAGGTAAACCTGAAGGCAGTGACTCATAGAATCAAAGATTGCCGGTTACCCCTAAGAATTCATCCTAAATATGTGGGAAACCCTAATCCTACATTCTCAATGCGAAAATGAATGTCTAGTAGTAGTTTCTGGACTACGAGGTAAACCTGAAGGCAGTGACTCATAGAATCAAAGATTGCCGGTTCCCCCTAAGAATTCATCCTAAATATGTGGGAAACCCTAATCCTACATTCTCAATGCGAAAATGAATGTCTAGTAGTAGTTTCTGGACTACGAGGTAAACCTGAAGGCAGTGATCACATTAACAAATGGCAGATGATTGCGTGGATTGTGGAATCTGACCTTACAGGACCCTGTGAAACAAGCGGACCTGTAGCCAGATTCTCAGTTACAACTATCAAGAGGCGTAACTGCTTCCTGGGGATCGGCAATGTCCAATTTTTGGTATGCATATTGGACGTTGCTCTGAATAATATGAGAACCAGGACTCCCAGAATCCAGATTAACCTTTGCTAAAGTCCCTGTCGATTCCTAGTTTTGAGAACTGCCTTAAGCCACGGATAATTTAGCAAATGCCCAGATGTTTGCAAGTTACATGGAAACCGAGTTTCGTGGTTCCTCTTTAGTAAAGCGTGTAGAAACTTTCAAGGGACACAGTGACCCAGATTCCTATTTCATTCTAAGCAAAACGTCGAGATGTTTACTTTTGACCTGGAAGTCCAGACTCTGGTAGACCCATAGAAATACAACAAGAATATGCCAGGGGATGTGGAATCTAAAATTTCTGTTTCCCTGCCAATAATACCTCCTAAAAAAATTGAACACCTAAACCCAAAGTCCTAATAACGAACAGTGGAGCCACTGAAGTTTCTGGAGTACGATGTAACATTGAGGTTAGGGCCTGCATAAAAAAATCTGAGAGAATTACTTGTGTCCTGGATCTGGAATCAGAGGTTCTGAGTATCTAAATGAATCTGTAGTGCCAGATTCTCATTCCTAACTATCAAGAGTACCAAAGAGTTGCTTGAGTCCAGGAATGATTGATTCGTAAAATCCACATGCCAAATACCTCTAAAACATGAGGGGTGCTCAAAGCCCTGATCTTGTTTAGTCCTTGTCAAGACTCTCTGTAGATTTGCAGTATTGAGGACCATGCAGCCCAGATTCCTGATTCATCCTTCTAAAGAGTCATAAAGTTTCATGTATATGAGGACGTCCATTACCCAGATTCCTGCTTCTTTCTCAGCAAGACACCAAGATATTTCGTGGTGATGCAGAATTCAAGTTGTTTGTAGTTCAATTGAAATGCCCCCAGAATTTTCCTGGGCAATTGGAATCCAAGTTCCCTTGTACAAGACATCCTAATAATATGGGGACATACAAGCCAAGATTCCTGATTAAACCTCATCAAGAGGTCCTGTATACTTCAGCGAATGAGAACTCCAAGAACTCGGATTCCCTTTTCGTTCTCTGCAAGATGCCTTGATTTTCCCTGTCCATGTGTATTCCAAAACTCTGTATACAAAAAGACAGATGCCCACAAATTTCCTAAGGACGAGGAATCCGTGATTCCTGGTTACCTTTAAAAATGCTTACTAAACATTTGGCAACTGTAAAACCCTTGGCCCCTTCAAAATAAAAAGACAGCTAAGCGCTGGAAAGGGTGTTCCCCCTCCTACTCACCCCCAGGTACCCTGCAGCCATAACTTCACCTGTGGAAGAGGAGATATACCTGCAACTCTGCGTGGACCAGTGTACTGCCCAGAAATGTGAGTCTCACTGTGTTGCCCAGACTAATCTTGAACACTTTCCTCAAGAAATTCTCCCACCCCAGTCTCCCAAGGTGCTGGAATTACAGATGACACAGAACCAGAGCTGCCACAATTCCAGTAGGGGACCAAGACTGCATACTGCTGAATTGACAGACTGTAAAGCAGAGGGAAAACTGAACAAAGCCAGAAGACCCTCATAAGGAAGAACAAGTCATTGCAGAAGAGAAATAAAAGCAACCTCACCTTCCCTCAAATACAGAATTGAAGAGGGGGAGGGAA
>NW_007256194.1:0-707 GCF_000164805.1 Carlito syrichta | reverse complement strand
CTTGAGAAAGTACTAAACACAGAAGAAAGGGAAAAAAAGAACAACGTCTTCACAAGAGTACAGGGAAAAGAATAAAATATACACAAACCAACCCCAAAACCAAAAGAAAGACAAAAAAGAAAAACCAAGTGGAAGAACAACAACTCAATAAGAACTCCATGATAGGGATGGACTCTCACTTTTCAATAATTAGTCTGAATGTGAATGGACTAAACGCACCACTGAAAAGACATAGAGTGACAAAATGGATAAAATATCACCAGGCAACAATATATTGCCTTCAAGAGACCCATCTCACTAGAAAGGACATACACAGACTCAAAGTAAGAGGATGGGAAACAAATTTTCAGGCGAATGGAACACAAAAGAAAGGAGGAGTCGCAATCCTAATTTCAGACAAAATGCCATTCAAGCTATCAAAAATTAAAAAAGATACAGAGGGTCACTACATAATGGCCAAAGGTTCACTCCATCAACAAGAAATATCTATCATAAACATATATGCACCCAACATAGGTGCACCAACATTCATAAAGCAACTTCTAGGAAAACTAAGGAAAAACATTGACTCTAACACCATAATAACTGGGGACTTTAACACACCATTCACAACCCTAGACAGATCATCAGGACAAAAAATCAGCAAGGAGATCCGGAACCTCAATGAGACTCTGGAACAAATGGACTTAATTGATACCTATAGAACA
>NW_007256193.1:401016-437079 GCF_000164805.1 Carlito syrichta | reverse complement strand
GCTTATCATTTGTTATTTATTTCATTCACAGTATTCTTTATTACTGTTATCTCAGATATCAGCTCCTTCCTAGTTTCTTCTTGTGTCTCCTCAATTCTTTTTAATCTCTCCATTATTGTTTTGATATCTACATTTGCATTTTGAGACCCTTCATTCTGGGGACTTTTCATTGTTTGTATTCCAAAGTCAATTTTCTCAGTGTCTGCTCTCCCAGGTGTCTGGGAGAGACCCATACTCTTCTTTTGATTTTTCTTCATTTCTGTAGATTTTTCTCCCTTTACCCCTTTCCCTCCCCCTCTTCAATTCTGTTTTTGAGGGAAGGTGGGGTTGCTTTTATTTCTCTTCTGCAATGACCTGTTCTTCCTTATGAGGGTCTTCTGGTTTTGTTCACTTTTCCCTCTGCTTTACAGTCTGTCTATTCAGCAGTTTGCAGTCTTGGTCCATTCAGAGAATCTCACCAGTTCACCTATGCTGTCGCCATCTTGCCCCGTCTCCTTATATTTCCGCTCGCGGTGAACGTTTCAGGGCGGCGGAGCTCCATGGTGGCTTGAGTTCGAGGGTGGGGGGCGCGACGGGCCATTTTCTTAATATGCCCACCTTTTCTTGTCTACCTGCATCCATAGAGAGAGATCAATAAGGCCACAGAACTTAAGGATAACAGGGTCATTTCTTGGGGATGAGATTGGACAATCTTTATTTTCTTCTTTGTACTTTTGGCAATTTATTTTATAACCATTTGGAAACAGAAAATTTATTAAAAAAAAAAAAGTGACCCTATGCCCTTCCTAAATAACGCTTCAAGGTATATGTTAATCTTTATGCCTTGGAAGTGTTTTCCCAGGTCTAGGCTTGAGGCTTTCTGCTATAATAAGGATGAGGCCCCAGCACAGAGGACACCCTGTTCTGTTCCATGGAACTGGTTATGGAGGCTTGTCTTTCATCCCACATACACATCCATTTCTGATTTGGCCAGGGGACTTTTCCCAGGGCATCTTCACTCTCTTTGTGCCAACTCTTGTGAGAAAAGTCCCCTGGCTCCTGAGACACAGTGACTTTGGGCTCCTTCCTGACTTTCTGGCTCATCTCTAAGTAGGATTTCATGTGGGGACTTCCCACCCACACCAGGTAGCCCTGGCTCACTGCCATGGTGGGAAGAGAGAGGGAGGATAGGAAAGATTGAGGGAGAGAAATGAACATGAGAAGGAGGAAATTAGAAAGGGCAACAGGAAGGGGTTGGACATTACTGCCTATGTTCTGTTACTGAATTCATGTTTCTAATACTGGCCTTTGTGAGGCCTGAAATCTTCCTCACTAACATCACTCCTTTGGGGTCGGGCATTGAAAATTGGGTTTAGAATGCAAATTAGTTTCCCAGATGGAAAACACATTAATAATAATGCCAAATATTCATATAACACTTTATACCATATCGTATTTCCTTCTCATGTACCACAAGGCAGGTACATGATTGCTCCTCTTCCGCAGATAAAGAAACTGAAGCTGAATGAAGTCAGATGAGGCAACATAGAACAGTGCCTGTGCACGGAGGAAGGAAAGCCAGGCAGGGAGGCAAAAAGGCTGGGAGGCAGGCCATCTACGTTCCAATGTTGACTCTACCACTTAATTGCATAACGAGCCTAGAAACGGTATCACTTCAACCTTTAGGTGTTTTGGCCACCAAGGTCACATCTCCATTAACCGAAAGATGCAATTCCTAACTCATAAAGAAACTTGTCTGATGTGGGGTCCTGTGTGTAATAGAACTAGAATGTAGCCCAAAGTCTGCAGGGAATCAGGCAGCACAGGGAGGGTGAGGCCTACGATCTAAAAAGCCGGCAACGTGCAAAGAGCAGCAGAGCATTTGGTCAGGTCCCTACTGTTCCTTGGAACATCAGCTCACACACCTTCTGAAGTGATAGCACTGGGAAATGGTAGAAATAAAGCAAAACGTGGGTGTGACTTGACTCATTTTTGTCACTTCCCACAAAATCCTGCAAGAGAGAAATGGGCTTCCACAAGAGTGTGTAAGCAGAGAGGGTAGGAAATACTACATTTTTCAACCTAGCCCCTGCGTAAGTTAAGTGAGTTTTTGCAAAGCTGAAAAAATAGCCACAGGTGACTGTATCCCAAACTGAAAATTATAAATTGGGGCTGTAAAGCGGGAACTCCAATAGAAGACAAAACGATAACCCAAGCCTTTATAAAGACCTTCAATTAAGAGCTCTCTGAAGATGGTGGGACTCACTCAATGCACAACTGAGGACCACATAGAGGGTGTTATCATAGTCACCATTAATTTAAGAGAGAGGGAGATGGGCCAAGATGCAGAGGCCAGTGAGTAAAATAGATGAATATTCAGGCCTAAACACTATATCCGGACAAGAAAAATGTGGCTGTGGTCATTTGCACATTAAAATGACCAGAAGCAAATAGACGCAGCCCATTTGAATTTTAGGGAACTATATTTCTAAGGAAATCTCAAGCCCAATCTGCAACAACCTGTGACTGCACTCGATTACCTGATCCTGTACTCCACCCTGTATGGTGTCAAAACTGTGCATTGCTGGAAGCCAGCCTTAGAGGCCTTCTTGTGGACAGGGTCTGGAAGTCTGAAGACCCCAGGTTGCAGGGCAACACTGGGCAGCTGTTGTTCCTGCTTCTTCTATCTCCACTCTTGATCTCACCACTAGAAACCTGGAAGTTGGAAGATGTAAAGAGCTCTATATGGGAGAAATAATTTTTACCAAATAGTAGTGTTTAGTAAAAGAAGGATTTGTTTTGTTAAAAGTATACTCTTCATTAGAGCACCCTTGACCTTACTTCCCTTTGTTAAGGAGGCTTGTAATTTTAGTTAGGGATTGTGACTAAGGTAAATTGAGCCAGGGAGGGGTGGGTTCTGTTTTACAAACGTTGAAGCTCATTCTCCCTGGCAGGGGATAATTGACGCAGATTGTAAACACCAGGTGTGACATTATAGAAAGCTACTCAGGTCAACTTGAGGCTAAGAAACCTTGACAATGTTGCTTTGCCCCAGTTAATTGCAAATTGCTGTGTGAAGGTCACAGGTGTAACTTACAAATCAATGTAACAGTTATAGTGCTTAAAAGTTGGTAGTGATCTATAATGTAACGGTTATAGAGATAAGTAAGTTTTTGTATAGACATTGAGAAATGGTAATCATTAGAAAATGTTAGGAGTTTACAAAGTTTAGAGTTAATGTTAAATTTTAGGATGATAATTTTTTAAGATAAAACATTAAGAGAATTTATAACTCTTATGTAGATAAGAAATGACATTCGGAGCTAACATTCAGGGTGAAAAATAACATGTTGAGTGTTGTAGTTCTAGAAAGTAAACAGCACAGTTGGAAGGAAAGGATAGACAGAACCCCATTAGGGTTGAAACAAAGATCAAAACAGGATGAACAAAGATACATTGCCTGTCCGGTCCATTAAATTGAAACTGATTGCCTTGAAAATGAAAAACATGTTTTCGGGTCAAGCCAAAATCTAGGGTATAAAAGGAGTTGAGTTGAAAAAGACAATAAATCGGCATTTGTCCTGCTTGCAACAGAGTTGGTGTCCAAGTTTTTTCTCCTGTGCTGACAGTGTTCCTACTTCAGGAAACCCTGACCTGCTAGAGCTGGACTCCAGCAGTGCATCCTCCAGGAAAGATCAGCTCTCCAGTGCCAACATGAGATGGGTAATGGAGGATGACAGACAAGAAGGACCCTCCCCAAGAAGCCGCTTCCCAAGACAGTAGAGGTGGGAAAGCCACATGGACCTGCCAAGACACCCAGTCCTTTGCCAAAGTAGAGTCCTTTCCATTCCTGCCTAGCAGATTTAACCATCACTATAAACCAATGACTGTTGTGTTTTTCTTTGCCTTTTTTCTGAAAGGAACATTTTTTTTAATTGCAGTTATTTTATCTTTTCTCCACAATGATATATGGTCGGTTGGGAGAAATAGCCTTTTAGTTCATAGGTCACCAGGCCATAAGAAGCCATATCTGGGACGAATGAAGAGGTGCCCAAGGCACAAACTGGATGCATTAACTGGATTAGATTTGGGGCTACTGCCTTAGAAGTTGAAGTGGAGAGTTCTTTGTGTAGAGTAGCAATGTCCATAGAAATTGGGGAGGTGAAGAGCAGATGCAGCAGACATTGCTAGCAGCCTTTTCCATGCACATCCTCTGTTAGCAGAAGATTCCTATTTTATTAAGGATAGAATGTGCCATCCAAAGCTACATTTCCCAACCTTTCTTGAAGGTAGTCATGGGCATGTGATATAAATTCTGACCAATGATATGCAAGCTAATTTTGTTGATCTTTGTAGAGAAATGTCTTTTTTGCCCTTTTCCCTTTCCTTGCCATCTCCAACTAGAATGTAAACATGATGAATGGTGTTCCAGTCACTGTTTTGGCCCATAAAGAGACCTGAAAACTGAAAAATACTGTGATAAGAATGCAGAACATAAATATCAGTGAAGCTGCCATATCACCTACCATGTTTGCTCATTTCCAGATGTCTACTATGAAAAAGGTGAGAACAAAATCTTCTACTTTGTTTAAGCTATTGATTTTCTATGCCCTCTTCTTTAGCTACAAGCAAAATATAATTCTTAACTGATTCAACCTCATCACTTATTCTGAGTCTAAGCTTCAGCCTCTATAAAATGGGGCTTTAAAAAAAGCCTACATTCAAGAGTTCTTTGTGAGACTTTAATGAAATAATATATTTTTAAAAGCCCAGCTCCAAACCTATCACATAATAATTACTGAATAAATAGAAACCATCCCTTCATTAGCTACTATTACTACTATCATCATTATTATTACATAGTCATTAGTGACTAGTTTAAGCCAGTATCCAAACACAGGTATTCTAATAGTCAAGCCTTTGCTTTTGCAGTTTGTAATATTACTAATTCTTAACACTTTGCCCTTGGCTACAGATAGACTTTAAGCTCCAGAACACAGGACAGGAATATTTGTTTCAGGCCAAGATGAGGTAGGTTTGCTGCAAGCAGCAGAAAGAGCTTGGATCAGGGTCAGCTAGCTTTTTCTGTAAAGGACCATATAGTAAATATTCTGGCTTTGCAGGTAATATGATTGCTGTTGCAGCTACTCAACATGGCTACCATAAAACAAAAGCAACCACAGGTGATTTGTAAATGAGGAAGTGTGGCTATGTTCCAATAAAGTTTTATTTATAGAACAGGCAACATGTTGGCTTTGGCTGGTAGGTCCTGATTTGCCAGGACTCCTGCCTAAGGCATGCCTGTGAGAAGAAACACAACACAGATGTGCAGGGGTCCCTAGCGCTATAACAACCTGTCCCAAGGCCCCAAGCAAGGCACAACAGTCCTTGTGTCCCACCTCTGCTGTCTGGATACCAATACCTTGTGTTCTTCCTGGGTTCTCGGAGTAAGTTGTATGTAGCCTGGACAACCTCTGCATGAGCACTCTGTCCCCTCCCCACTCAGCTCCCTGAACTGGCCCCTATTCATCCTGCAACTCCCAGCCCAGGCACTTAAAATCACACCTTTCAGAAAAGCTTCCTGGTCCCAAGCCTGAGCAAGGAGTCCTGCCAGGTGCTTCCCCATCAGGCCCAGCACACTGTCTGCTGTTGTCTAGTTGTCCTACATCACACTCAGACCTGTCACAGACTCTGTGCTCAGGTGTTGAGAAGACACCCTGAAGTGGTCACGATGCTCAGGGTTAAAAAGAAAGGGTTCCTTGGAGAGGTGAGTTTCAAGCCAAGGTTAGATAGCAGGCAGAGCTTAGCAGGGTGTGAGAAGAAGGAAACCCAGGGCAGGCAAGGAGGTGCAGTCGGCAGGCGACCCTCCTCCCCTCCTCTTTGCCCCACAAGCAGCATCTGCCCAGTCCCTGCTCCCTGAGGATCCTCTGGGAGACCACATTACCAGCAGTCAGCTAACCTTCGTAACGAAAAGCACAACTTCCCAAGAACTAGAAATTGGCTAAACTTATTACTTTTATTCATAATAGAAAATGAATGCTTGAATGAATGAGGCAGCAGCAATAAGCAATATAAACTGGAAAGTAGAGTCATTTCCTGATGTTAAGGGTTATTTTCTCCTTTATTATGTGGTGGCAGACAGTTTTTAACTGTCTTCTTTTTGTGGGGGTATACTTTGTTCTTCTGTTCCAGGACTTCCTTTTGTGTTAGGAGAAGCGGGGGAGGACAATTGCGCTTCTGCTCTTTTCTTGACCTACCTATATTTAGAATGAAGGGGGTCCTGGGGACTTGGTTCTGGATGGGGGACTAAGGAGGTATTGTCAAGGTTTTGTGGCATTTGTGCTGCCCAAGGGGGCCGCTTCCCCGCCTCTTGTCCTGACCCCCCCGACAACATCCAGTTCTCAAAGTGAAGCTTCAGGGAGTCAGGTGGAGGAAGGAAAATAAAAATGGAAACTAGAAGAAAGGAAGGAAAGAAGGAAAGAAAGAGGGAGGAGGAAGAGATGGCACTAACTAGCATTTATGGAGAGCCACACATGAGCTAAGAGCATCAAGGTCTTCACCTCTTTAATCTCATTGAACCTGTACAACAATCCTTTACAACTGGGATTATTTTCCTTACTTTGGAGATGAGGAAACTGTGTCCCAGGGAAGGTAAGTAAGGTCTTAGATGATATTACTCAAATGCTGCCTGTGTGATCTAAGCCCCACTCTATGGCCCTCTCCATGGTGCAGACCACAGCCACGCTCACTTGCAGCCCTTCGCATACTCCTGCCACCTAGCCAAGGGCTAGGATTACGTTCTGGCACTCAGGTCTCGTCTGGAATCAGCGGTGATTTCAAGGTGTCGCATGACTGTTTAACTAAGGGGAAAGCAAGTGTCTCCAAAGAGGATCAAGGGCAGATTGTGTAGGAGCCTCTAAACTTCCACACATGTGCTGAGGCTTCTCGAGAGGTCGGGACCCATCTGCACTGTGAGAGGAAGCATTTTGGTTAAGAAACAGTGCCTTATGTTCTTCACACAAATTCACCCATACTCAGGAGTCAGCAGCTGCTTGACATTCCTAAAAGTGGCTCATGCGGGCCTTCTCCAGGAGTGCATGAAGTGGCCAGTCATGCTCGCCTCAGGAAAGAAGAAAACATGTTTAAAACTGACCGGCTTTAGGAGGGCTGATCCTCCAGCTCATTGTGTAGAATAAACATGGTGCATTTGGGACAAGCGTGGGCACCACTGGGCAGTGTGAGTTGGGCTAAGAGGGTGAGTTTCAGTGGAGGACAGACCAGCCTGAATTCCATACCCTTTTTAATCTCTTGAGTTCCAGGTTCCATGCTCATAAGGTGTAATAATACTCACATAGTTATTGTGAGAATTGAGGCAGTGATAAGTGTGAGGTGCTAAGCCCTTGTAAGCATTCTGTACACAGGAGCTGTTATGGTGTTCAGAGAATGAAGGCCTGATACTAGGGAGGTCAGGTGGGGTTTTCTACTTGCTGGGACCCTTAATTTTCAATATGCGTTCTTCCCATAACCATCCTATTTCACCTATCATCAAGCCCCATTGAAATATGAAGTATTCTTCTACCAATGTTTAGGAAATTAAGGTCTAGAAAAATTCCGCTGCTAGGAATAGGCATATAAAGTGCTTTATTGCAACTTCTGTCACCCTTCAATCTAACCTCCCAGCCAGTCCCAGTAGATTTAGCATGTCATGACTGAGAGCAAGGTTCAAAAACAGAAGAGCCTCACAGGGCACTTACAGCATCCACTACATGTCCCCTGCTGAGGGCACCAGGATCATATCCCAGCATGTGGGAAAGCTTTGAGATGGCCTAGTTTGACTTTATATTAAGGCGAGTCACTCTTGTTCTCTTAGAACATTTCTCTTTTATGAGTGAATGGGTGTAGTGCTTGAATCCAGAAGGAATGATTCTGGAATCGCCTTGTAAGCTTCCAGAAGCTTAACAAATTGGCTCACAATTTCCTGTGGTTAAATTGTTCTAGCAGCATGAATGCTTCCAGCGTAGAATCTCCCTTAATGTGAACCAGCCTGAAAGTTTTTACATCATCCTTTTGCAAAGCAGATGAGAAGCTTTTCTGTGGACAGGGAACTGTTGCTCCTACAGGACACAGCTTCTAGTCACATGTGCATTGTCCTCAGAAAGGGTATTGGGTGGCTGAACACCTTCAGCAAGAGATCTTTGAGAAAAGATTCTGAAAGTCATTGCTTCAATTATTGACTCATCACAGAGTTGATTTCCCAGACTCAGGAGTCAGCAGCATGGCCACCATTAAATGCCCTTGCATATATGCAGCCCTAAGAAGCATCTTAAGCCTGATGCCTTGAGTCAACTCCCATAGGAATCATTAAGGCCATGACTGTGGTAACTCCAGGACTTCATTCTGGTGAATTTTAAATGCTATTCACCCTCCAGGTGGCTCCTCTGCTTATAGAGTAAGTTTTCTGCAAACTTAAATCTATTAGTCGAGTGAGAATGTAAATCCTCAATGGTCTGGTCTGCCCTTAATATTTCTGAATAATCTGGGAATTTTGAAAGCCTATATTACTTGGAGTTGATTGACCCTTATTTTAAAATGTATTCGGGATTTATTTTAATCAAACAGATTAAGCCAACAGATCAAGAGACAATTGTCATTGAAAAGTTAGCTTGTTACTCACAGTTCCCAAGAAGGGGGGGCATTCCATGTCCCATCACTCTGGGCCACATGGAGAAGTAGCAGGCTCAGTCAAGAACAGGAGCAAGAGGAAAATGTGGACAAAAGCCTTGAGTGTGTTGGGATGGAATGGGCGAGGCAGGCTAAGCAGCTGAGCAGGTTTAGGATTGGTTAGTTTAAGTAATGTCAGCAGAATATGGGCTGTACAAGTGGTTCCTAGTTGTACAGTACCTGACCTAGGGGTGATTAGGACAGTTAGGTATTGTCCCAGACTGCAGGAGCCCACAGGAGCTCAGAAGCACCTATGTGATTGGTTTGCATATTAAAGACCTGCTGGCAAGGGAGTTGTTTGCTATCTCTAGGAGTCAGCAAACCTTGGGAGAGACATTCTCTCCCTGGGTCCTCAAAGCCACAAGATGTAAAAACATCACAAAATAAAAAACATATTAATACAACTTGTTACAATGATCATACTTGCATTTGAATTATAAAATGTTTTGTGAGTGGTATCATTAGTCTTATTCTTATTAAACACAATCCTTCTGTCTATAGCTTTCTTTGGGGTCATTGCCAACATAATGTTAGATTCAGTCAAGAGAAAGCATTATGTTATTCTCCACATAAGTCTTACAAGGTGGCCCTGCATCTTCTCAAAGATTCTCCTGGGTGCAGCTCTACAATATGAGCAGCATGGCCCTCGGCAAACTGGTGTTCTGGAAAAGCTATATCTCTATATGACCTGATGCTGCTGGTGGGAAACATACTTTCAAGAAACTCACAGTTCATTGAATGCCTTGGATAAAAGAAAAGAGAAAAAGAAAAAGGAGATGTAAGAGTATTACAACAGACTCAGACACCATAGACCATGAAGAGAAAACCCACTTATCTGGGACCCTTGATGTTCCCTGCTCCAAGGGGTGAGGGTGGGGGGATTCCTCAGCATATGAGCCCCAGGAAACTGGCAGCTTGTGAGTCTATCTCTAGCATACTCCAAAGCAGTGCTTTGACTCTAGAAAAAGATAACATTTTACCTCATAAACTGGGAATCACAGGCATACTTGTTAAATTATTATTTCACAAATAGCACTCAACTTTGCATGTTTGTTTTGTTTATTAATGCTCTCTATAGTCTACCCAAGTGATTCCACAACCAGCAATGGATTTTAACCTGCAGTTTGCAAAACCTGCTCTAAAGAAATGCATAGCCTTCCAGGAGACTCACCTAGAAGCCAGAACCAATATCTTTCTGATGGCTTATTTTTAACTATATATCTCTCTATCTTTGTAAAAATGACATTTTTTGGTACAAAAAATTCAAACAGTGTGAAATTTTCCCCCCCAAAAATGAGAGGAAAAGTCTCTTATAGCTGGAGATACTATTTACTTTTTAGTGATCTCCCTCATAGAATATCTCCTTGCATAGTCACTCATGAATATATATCCCATTGTACAATAGGTATTTTAGGATACTAGCTAAGCCATACATACTCAACAACCTGTTTTATGGTCTTGTTTCATGAAAAAAATGCCATTCAAGTGTTTTCATTTTTGTCACTGTAACACATTTTATTATAAGGTTCTTCCATAATTTGCTCTGCCAATTCATTATTGATGGGCATTCTGTTTGTTCCCATTGTTTTGCAATTATACATAATAATTTTGTAAGCATCCTTGTGTATTGTGGGGGCCAAGGCTTTGCTGAAAAAAATTGCTGACATGAGGCAGAGTGATTAATAGGAGAAAAGGTATACAAATGTATTTAACAAGTATACATGATAACTTCAGAATAAAGACTCAACCTCCCAACAAGGCATAGAACAACAGTGTACAGCAGTGTATATACCATCTTGAGGTGATAAAAGGAATGTGGGCTCAGAGTATGACCCAAAACAGGTTATAGTGGTAAATCAGGTTATGGTGGCAAGACAGGTTATGGGAGAGAGAAAGGAAGAGGCCTGGCTAGCAGTGGTAATCTTGTCACGTAGATGAAGTCTCACAGGTAGTAATCATCAGAGAAAATACATGGCAAATGTTTATTTTCAGATGTATAAAAGTATCAGACTCTCAGTCTCTCCTAGATCAAGGAAAGACCTGGGAAGTTGGATGCATTAATGGAGATTCTCTACAGATGCAAAATTGTCCCAGAAAAGACAGCTTCTGTCTGTTGGCCTTGTGACAGCCATTTCAAAACATATCTAAAAATGTATTTTGGAGTAAAATATTTTTATTTCCTTCAGTATATATCTTTTGCATTGCTGCAATTTTCTACCTATGGTAAAAACCTGGAAGTGGACTTCTTGATTCAAAGGATAAGCACATTTATATTTGATACATAACACCAAACTGCTCCAAAAATGTTATGGCAACCCTTACTAACAGAACTTGAGATTGTCCAAATTCTAATAACATCTCTGTTAACGAAAGACGCCAAACTCTGTAAAATATTTAAGAAGGTTTTTTTTTTTTTTCCTGAGCCAAATGCGAATGACCTAAGTTCATAACACTGTCCTAAGAGGTCCTGAGAGCATGATTTAATTGCAGCTCAGTTATACACATCTTAGAAACACAGAACTTACCAAAAAACCATAAATCAGTACATGTGAGATATACATTGGTTTGACCCGGGAAGGAAGAACATTTCCAAGCAGGGGCTTGTAGATCATAAGAAAATTCAAAGTTTTCCTGGTTGGCAATTAGTAGCAAGAGTTAGACTTTGTCTAAAAAAAATTTAAGCCAGTAAAGGAAATGTTGCAATGAGATAAGAGTCAAGGGGTGGTTTGAGGAAGTCAAGTTTCTTGGCATGTGGATGAAGCCCCATAAGTTGCAGCCTCTGAGATAGAATAGATGGCAAATGTCAGCTCCTCTGTGGATCTCCTAGAAGAGAATTCTATACAGATGCTAATTTTCCTAAGAGATGGCTTTACAAGGTCATAAAATATTTTTTATTTCTTTTTGTATCTGTTATGGGATGTTATGCCTGAGTTGGGCCGGACGGTAACCCACATTATACTAGGTTAATAAAAACCCATCTCATGAGAATCCCCAGGACCCTTAATTAGAAATTTGGCAAGTTGGGGGAAGGGAGGTCAGAGTTTAGTCCCCATCTCTAACACTGGATTCACTGGATTTTGTCTATTTTTAATTTTTTTTCAATATTACAATAGAAAAATATCTTATTGTTGTTTTTGAAGTTCTTTAATTTTTAGTGAAGATGAACATCTTTATATAGGCTTATGGTGCATCTGTATCTCTTGTGTGTGTACAAATTACCTGCTCAAATCCTTCACCCATTTTTTCTTGGGTTATTTTTGTTCTTTTCTTATTCATTTGGAAGAGGCAATGATGTTTAGTGGTTGAATATCAATTCAAAGTCAGACTGCCCAGTTTCAATCTCACTCCCCCTTTTTCAATCTGCATAACACTGGGCAATAGTTGAGCTTTCTATGTCTCTGTTTCTTTGTTTTATCCTGAGATAGTAATAATATCCTCTTCCTAGAACTGTGAGGATTCCATGATTTAATGAGTCCAACACACATAAGCCTGTGCCTGGCATATAGCAAACATTCAATAATATTATGTTAAGGATGGAGTGAAATTCAAAATAT
Source organism: Carlito syrichta (assembly GCF_000164805.1). Taxonomy (NCBI): domain Eukaryota; kingdom Metazoa; phylum Chordata; class Mammalia; order Primates; family Tarsiidae; genus Carlito; species Carlito syrichta. The sequence goes on along the minus strand of NW_007256193.1, from coordinate 424,825 downwards.
TTTGACAATCGTGTGTCATGAGTAACAACCAATTAGGATAGAAATCAGCTGTAGCATTGGAGCAGCATCTCAAAGGCATTGTCTTAATCTGTTTTGTATGTCTAATAGGTTAGACAAATAGTCTAATAGAATTTGTCTACACCAGAAGGCCCCATAAAAAATATTAAATAAAAAATTAATAAATAAAAGAAATTAATTTTTTATAGTTCTGTGGACTATTAAGTTCAAGGTCAAGAGGTCCTTGTTTGGCAAGGACCTTTTTGCTGTGCCATCCCATGGTAGAAGGTGGAAAAGTAAGAAAGAGAGAGCAAGAGAGAGAGAGGAAGAGGGCCAAACTTATTCATCTCTCCAGAACCCATTCTCAGGATAACTAATCCACTCCTATGACAGCTAACCCACTTCTGACATAATGGCATTAATCCACCCATGAAGGCCAAATTCTTATTACCTAATCACTTCTTTAAAATCCCACCTCTCAAAAGTGTTGCTTTGGACATTATGTTTCCAACCCATGAACTTCGGGGGACACATTTAAACCATAACACGTATTAATCTATAAATTATGGATCTAAGGGAGGGGTAGGTTGGTCCCAGAGGAGTCAGTGACAGGATCAATGTCACTCAGAGACTCAGGAAAGCAGCTCTTTACCAGTTGATATGGAAGACTGTCAGCATTCTTGCATGCAGGTCAGTTGTACAGTTTTGCCAACCTGGCTATGCCAAAAGTGTGCACAGTTGAGGCAGAAGGTGTCCAGGTTCTCACAAGTCTTTCACCTTTGTTTACAGTTTTCTAAAGCTTAAAAATATGATGTTCTCAGAATTATTTATCTTCTCCTTTGTGCTATTGGAAGGCCTTACCCACCCAAAGATTATGCAAATATTTACCTATATTTTCTTTCAGTAATTTCCTGATCTTTTTTAACAAGTAAAATCTTTAAGGGTAAATTTACATTTTCTGTTGGTGTTCAGCTTTTTTGAACAGATTCATTCTCATTGTCAGAAATTGTGGAAGCCATTTTATACAACAGCCATCTCGTGTTAACCTAACTGATTAATGAATGGGCTACAATCAAAGTTGAGCATCAGCCAGTTTGAACTGCCTCACTTGCATGGTGGGAACCCTAATACATAACGAGAATCCTAACCCTAACCCTAACCCTAACCAAAGAGGATGTCAACTCCGCTGCGAAAACAACGCAAGTCACTGGCTTGATACAGACAGCTCCCTTATCACTGTTCTGCCCACTGTCTCCCTTGCAATATACTCTATAAGCCTGCTTTCTACTCTAATCTGACTTGTGTGAATTCTTTCACTGCCTGCAACTCTGGCTGTCTGGTCGCTATTTGCAACAGAAATCATATTCTGTAGGTTACAGTTTTATATATTCATATATATTCACAATAAAGAATAAAAGGTCTTCAGCTGTTCCACCATTCTGGGCACACACCCAGTGCTCTCGTGGCCCATGGGCAAGATTGAGTCCCATGGGTCACGCTCAAAGCTCCCTGCGTCCTTCCTGAGCACAACTTCTAATTACATACATGGGTGCTTATTTGATTAATGGTTGTCTCTCCCACATACTTCAGTAAGTTCCACGAGGACAAGGACAGAGAATGTGCTCAGCTCACCATTTCATCCCCCCAGACAAGCACAGAGCCAAGGGTAGAGTAAGAGCAGCACAGATTTGTGTTGAATGAATGCAAAAGAGAGCAAGGGCAAGGAAAAAGAGAACAAGAGAGCAGGAGAGGATGAACAGATGATCAGGTCGTGTTCTGTAGTCTTTGGAGCTTTTGTTTCTCCTCACTCCCAGCCCATCACCCCACGGTGCTCTCCCAGAAATAGGTGCTCAGCACAGATGGTTCAATTAAATTGAATATAATTGAATTGAAGGTGGCTGTTTGGCTCCCTGATCCCAGGGCGCAGAAGCACTTTTGTAACTGACCTTCCATGCAGTTTCCAAGTCTAGTAATTTGTGTGTCTCTCTCCTTAGACTGAAAATTCCTCAAAAACGAGGACCATTTATCATTCACTGTTATATTCTCGTTCTTATACTGAGTTTGAACTCAGAAAGTGTTTGGTGAATGAAAAATGACTCCTCCAGTGCCCCAGACTAAACTTGGGACAGTACAGCACTCAAAAACCCCAACTTCCAGGGATCTCCACAAGATTCAGGTCTCCAGAGCCCCTCACCCCAGCCAACATTACTGTTATCTAGACTTCCATTCCACATTAACTATAGTTATTGGATGTGTAAATTACCATCAATGGAGTGACAAAGACTCAATTAAAGAAGGAAAGCTGAAGTCAAAGCTGTCACCTCAGAGAAATCAGCCCTGACAAAGAGATGATAATAGCAGCAGTGCTGCAGGGCAAGTGCTCCAGAGCTAAGGGCTGGAGGGATCCCTTCCCTCACACAGGCTCCCCTGTGTGCCTGGTGAAGGGTTGAGTTCATCAGGGACTGCTGTGATCTCCTGGTTCCAGGCACGTGTGGCAAGCAGAGTACTGGACCAGGCTGTAAGGAGGGGCCAGGACCAGGAGGGAAGCTCTCTGAAAAAGTGGATTCTAAGGGAAGACTCAGAGAATACTTGGCCAAGCACTGCTGTCCTTGGCAGCACTGGGCTAGCACTTGGGACAGAGCACCGAGAAGCCAGCTGGCCACGCCCCACTGGAGCTGAGCCCAGGGAGATAGCATGGAGTCATTCAGCCTCTCTATGCTTCTGTTCCCCTACTTATAAAATATTACATTTTCTGAGAAGAGGCAGGTGGTTGTCAGTGGGAAGAATCATGGACTCTGGGTCCATGCTAACCCCACCTCCTGCTGACTGAAGGGCCTCAGGTAAGGCTCATTTCTCTCCAGTCCCTCCCTCTTGATCCCTGTTTCTCTCACTCTGCCATAGAGGATCACGGCCCTCACTCTTTGCTCAAGTATCCTTCAAGCCTGCTCCTTGCTATCAAACACAATCCAACCTTCTTAGCCTGAGATTTCAAAATTTCCACCCTCTTAGTTCCCAAAATAACTTCTTAGCCTCATCACCCCATCCTGTACAACCCTATGTGCCAACCACAGGAGAGCATTTCTTACTTCTTATAGATGATTCTCATGATTTCCATCAACTTTAATTATCCCTTTTATGAGCAATCCCACAGCAAAGCTACCCTCTACACTGCTCATGCTCTCTTATTTTTAGATTTCATAAGTTTATGTTTTACACTTTTATATTATTATATTATATCTTATCCACTGAATTATGTGCTACTAGAGGGTATTCACATAACTTAGTTCAATAATATGAACATATTATATGCTCAATGAATGTTTCTTTAATGGAAAAATGAATACATACATAAACAAATAACCTTAACTTGCCTAATTCGTGTCTGTAAAAAGGGAATTATCATGAATGTATCATAGGGTTGGCATGAGAACTACAATGAATATACTGAATAAATATACTGTCTATGGTCATACCACCCTGAATGTGCCTAATCTCATTTGAGTAAATATACTGAATAAAATATCTTTGCAATTTGAAAATAATTATTCAAATTATTATTGAAGTTATCTTTACAGGTTCTCTCCCTTTCTGTGTTCTCTGACAGAAAATATGGTATGATAACTAGAGAAGCTTTCGACAAGGATGGTATGTTTGTGTAGCTATAGAGGCATTAGACAAAGAGGGTATAATAGCACAGCCATGAAAGGCCTTACACAAAGAAGGTGTGATAACACAGCTACAGAGGCCTTATGCAGGGAGAGTGTGATAGCACAGCCATGAAAGGTCTTAGACAAGGAAAGTGTGATAGTACAGTTGCAGTAACCTTAGACAAAGAAGGTGTGATAGTGCAGCTATAGCAGGTTTAGGCAAGGATGGTGTGATAGTACAGTTATAGCAGCCTTTGGCAAGGACGGTGTGATAACACAGCTATAGAGACCTTGGACAAGGATAGTGTAATAGCAAAGCTACAGAGGCCTTGGGCAAGGATGATGTGATAGCATAACTATAGAGGCCTTGGGCAAGGATGGTATGATAGCACAGTTACAGAGATCTCAGGCAAGAATTATGTGATAGCAAAGCTATAGAGGCCTTGGGAAAGAATGGCATGACAGCACAGCTACAGAAGACTTAGGGAAGAATGGTATAATAGCACAGTCACATAGGCCTTAAGCAAGTATGCTGTGATAGCATAGCTGTGAAAGGCCTTAGACAAGAAAGTTGTTAAGAGGGAAGGTAACCATTTCAGCCCATGTTTGAGTCATACTGAAGCAGTGATTTTTGTTTTTGTTTAGTTTAGTTTGGTTTTTCAAACAGGTTATTCCCTAAATATAATTTTTGTCCTTGAGGTGACAGTGTCTGCTTCAACATTATGATTCACTGAGACCATTTTAAGCCCAGGGAGACCTGGAATATAGACCAACTGGAGACCTATATGAGAGGAACATGAGAGAAGGATTAATAGCACCATGCACAGGCTACATTCATGATCTGGTGGCAGAGAGAAGATATTTGTAACAGACTATTATAGGAAACTCTCACACTGCAAAGAAGATTATCCTGTCCCACATGCACTAGCAGAAGGGCAGCTGAATCCCTCAGCTCTCCTTTCTGACATCATTGTCTTCTAAAGTCCCCTCTAGCCTATAAAAGTAAATATTAACAAATTAGGGAGCATGCACATAAGCAGAAGGAGATGGGCACACCAGGCCAGCAGAGATGGAAGAGAGATTACTCATGGGAGAAGAAGAAATTAAGCTGTAGGATGAGGCTTTTTCTTCACCCTTGGAGGCTGATGAAGCATCAGGCTAGGAAGCCAGGTCTTTCAGCACCTTTCTTCATGATAAAGACCACAGAACCCCTTCCAAGCCTGGAGTGGGGAGACCTGCTCTTCTCAGAGGTCCCTAGAGCACAGCTAGATAGTAACTAGAAGGTAGGAGGAAGTCGTAGCCCCTATACTGAGGAGCCCTTTGTTGATGTGGGAACTTGGGCAAATCATAAGACTCATGAGAGGGAGCACAACACTCACAGAGACAGATAAAATTGCCATCTCTGTGACTGTTAGACACTGCCAAACATTAGTTAAAAAAAATAGAGCCCTTTTACATCATTTACCATTTCCTTCCCCTATTAGGTTTATCATATTGAGTTTCACTAATGGGTGTTTATGAAATCAAATGTATATTACAATCCAGAACCAATGAAATTTGCCAGAGCACAGGAGGAGAAGCAAGTCTCAGAAAATTTGTCTTTGCCTGTGGGTGCCAGAAGGGTAGATGTTTCAATCAGTGATTTGTGTCAGTAGTAGCATATTAGTGGAGTTTCCCCTTTAATGTGAATCCATAATTTTTGGCTAAATTTTCTTCAAAAAGGCTATGCCCCATGACAGACCATCAAAGGGAAAAGTGACCATACATCCTAAGATACCCTTGCAATGAATGACCAGCAATGCTGTGACAGGCACTGGCAGCTGCTGAGTCTCTGGTAGAGGTGGCAGCATGTTCAAAACTGCGTGAGGAGGGGCCACCATACAAATATCCAGGAACCATCACTCAGGAACAGAGCAGCAACTGCCAAATGCATCAGACTGATTCTCAAGACAGGCTGTTTTACTTCAAGCAATATATAAGTTAATGTGGGGGTGAGAGGAGACTAAGCTTAACTACTTAGCATAAGCAGAAGAAATCATGATATTTCCTTGAAATTACATTGGCAGTTCTCAAGTGCTCCAGGGGTCCCCATCAAGCATGCCCTGAGGATCACAGTAGCTATCCCAGGGCTCTGCAGAACTGCTGGTGTAGCTCTCAGGACATGAAGAGTCCACTCCAAATACAGAGATGGCAGATCCAAACATTAATTCTGATCCTTACTGGAAAAGAAGTGCATTAGCCTAGATATACATGTACTATTTTATTAGTCAAAAAAAATTTGGCATACATTTAATGTAACACCTCCATTTCCTCCTAAAATTCAAGTAGGTGATATGTCTTACAGTACAGAATTTCCCTAGAAGCAAAAACAGACAGTATGGTATCTAAAGATTTGCTCTGGGCCAGGCACTGTGTGAAGCACCAGGAACAACACCAGGGTATCTGCAAGTCATGTGCAAGAGCTGAAGGGAGACTTCCAGAGCACCCAGAGGGACACTGGTGTAGTCCTTGGGGAAACTGATGTCTACACAACGCTTGATGAGGAACTAGGCGAGGAGTTAGGGGAATGACAGGCACAGACAACAAGCAATGCAGATGTCTAGGCACAAAAGAGAGGATAGCTCTCTGGGGAAATGCAAAGAGTTTCATTTGACTGAGGCCTGGGTGGCAGGGGAGAGGGGATTGACAAGTGATATAGAAGTAAAGCTCAGATCATGAAGGGCCCAGACGTTTGCCTTGGACTCCATCCTGTGGGCGACATGAAGTCATGAAGGGATCTAGAGTGACAGATTCCATGAACAGATTCACAAACTTAAAGGGGTGAGAGGATGGCAGAACAAGGCTAGGAGGACCATTAAGAAGCTGCTGTGATAAACAGAGTGTCCATGCTAGGGATGGGAGCAGTGAAGAGATTTGGGGTCTGGAATCATAGATTGAAGTTGATTGGGTGTAGAGGTGATCAAATACACAGCAGAGCTGTTCACCAAGATAGGGAAGAATATACGCTTAGGTTTCAGCATATTATTTATCCAGCCTACAGTTTGGCACCCTATCCATGCAACTCAGACACACTGAGCAGCTTCATGTGCCTAGCCCTGAATTGGTCATGGGCAGAGAGACTAGAAGACAGTTTCTCGGCCGTCCCCAGGCTCATTGGATGCCAGCTCGCCGGCCTGCTCACCCTGCCATATTGACATCAGGAGCCATCCCTGGAGCCTGAGCAGCTTTGTCACACTGTTGGACCCCAGGGACCCTGACTCCAGGGCCATTGTCAGCCCTTCCCATGCAGCCTGGTCTAGCTCTAAGTCAGCTTTCAGCCTTATCATCGAGCCATGAAAGAAGGCAGTTAGAAAGAAAGGAGCCTTTGCAGCTCAATAAATAATATGCCCAGAATTCACCCAAAGACCATTCTTCAGTCCTGGACTGCAGATAGTACCTCCAGAATGGGAACCTCCAAGTATGTTACCCAGACAACTGGACTTTCTTCTGCTCTTTCCATCCCAACCATTTGAGAGCTTACACCCAGTTATGTGCACACTCACAAACACACAGCAGGAACAGTTCCTCCTCTAAAACACACAGCAGTTTCAACAGATGTGTTTCCCTGTTTATTAACCACCCTCTTTCCTTTTCCCTATTTTGAAAGCCCCTGGACTCATGCTAAAAATAATGAGATCACAGATTTATAAGGACATTGCATAATCTAAAGCAAACTTTTTCTTCTGAATGGACAAATAGAAGCTTGTAATGAACCCAAGAGCACACCAGCTCCACCGCCGCCTCCCGAGTCAATACATTTTCCCACTTTAGAGATTGTATTCACATTTCTTTCTCTTTCAATGCCCAAAGGGTGGAACGATGTTCCTGGGTCTTCTCTACTGATCATGTTGAGTAAACCTATAGACACATGTTAACTGGGGCCCCCTCCCTAAGTCCACCCACCCTCAGCATGGTGCTGGCCAGGGAACCACATGCCGATAGATCTCTCATGTCTTTGGATGAATGGAATCATCTTTGAATGAGTTACTGCATGGGAATCAGATTAATCACACTGCTTGGCTGCCACTGCAATTGCAGCCACACTCACATGGGCCAACCCCACCAATCTGGCTAGAACAGATCCCTGGTTCACTCTTATAAGCTACTCTGTTAGCCTGCTACGCCTTCCAACTGTGTCTCTCCAGCTCCTGCCTAAAACCCCTGTCAACCAGAGGTCCTCTGTTTTCCTCCAGTGGTGTGGATAATATCTGTAGTGCTGAGGTCTTGCAGACATGCAGTTGCCCAGGAGGAGCCATCTTCACAGGAGCAAATATCAAGGAGGAATCTTTATGAAAACAGTTTTAAGCAGGCACTCACTAAGGGAACATGGTAAGGGACTCAACTTCTCTGGGCTGCTGTGTGAACTTCTTCATCAGTAGACAGGAGGATGGAGGGGAAGGCTTCCAAAATGCAGAACAAAAGTGGCTTCTGTTGAGAGAGCCAAAGAGAAAATGGAGATTGTTGATGTTCACATACAGCCTATGCGCCAAATCTAAGCTTGTTCCTCAGTAAAAGCCACAATTTTCAAAACAGAGAACCACACAATAGGGCCCAGGCTGCAGAGAGTATTTCTACATCAAGACATCTTTACACAACACAATTTGGAAATGGTCTGAAATGAAATTAAATGGCAGTTTGGTTACCCTTTAATCACCGCAGGCAGATCAAGATGCCGCTGTGATTACGACAAAGGAATCTATATTTATTGTCTTGTGGGGATTTGCATTGGAGATACAGTGATCTGTCTGCAAAGCTCCCAATTTATTCATAAAGTTGTAGCAAGGCACTGCAACTAGGAATCATTCAAGCATATCTTCCTCCTGCCTCACAAAGCCAAGAGTCAGAAGCCGAGCCCATCCACTCAACAGGCCTCCCCAGGCCGGGTCCTAGTCTGGTGAATTGGAAGATGCTGTGAATGAGTCCCTTCCCCAGCAGGCAGGGAGTGGGATGAGTTGAGCAGAAACACGTTAGGCCCGACTTGCCTATGAACAGAGGCATTTTCCAAGGTTGTGCATCACTGTTAAATTCAGAAGGGAAGCAGACAAAGCCAAGTGAGAACCCACAGAGGCCTGCAGGAGCCTCCAGGACTCAGGCAAAGAGAAACCTTTCCTGGCCTGTGCCCACGTGTGACTTGTGATTGAAAACGTCCACACTGAACAGGCATTCATAAAACGCCTACACCCAGTCAGGCTGTGAGCTAGAAAATGGTGGGGGGTGGGAATGCGGTTACAGAGGTGGGTAGAATGCCATCCAGCAGAGGACTCTGTGAAAGCAAAGCCAGGCAGACTCTGAGATTTGGGGGCTGAAGCATGAGCCCAGTAAACAGACCAAGCAATGCTGACCTAGACCTGTGTGAGGCCTTGGGAAGCAACAAGGAAGAAGAGCCATTCTGAGCTTCCACAGGGTCTGGCAGCTTGAGGTGAGGCGAGAGGCAGCTCACAGGGGTATTCAACCCGCCAAGCTGCCTAAACTCACTTATTGTGCACCTTTCTATCCTGGGTGACAGGGGCATACTCACACCACACGTGAGGGCAGGATGTGCACATCCTAACCCCAAGATCTCAACACAGTTGTGGTTAGAGAATTTACACCACTGAAAACAGCAGTCACTACAAACCAAGGCTTTTCCCACTGCCAGGTTACAAACGTTCGTCAGTGTACCACAACCCCCACCCCACCCCCAAGTCTTAATGGCTAGAGTAAAATAAATTCTGGTTGTATTTCACCTACTCTTAGACTTATTCTGACAGGTCATGTCCTTAGGCCAGTAAAATGAGACGGGGGTGGGGGAGGGGAGAACAAAGTAAAAAATAAATCTAGAAATATGTCCCTACTCATCCCTGAGGCGTGAAAGAAGTTGTCATTTTCTCCATGTGTACAGCTTCCTGCCTGTGTTGGGGAAACCAAGGGCAACGAGTGATCGCAAAGGTGAACAAATTCTCTCTCTCTCTCTCTCTCCTTCTCCTACTGCCCCCCCCCCCCGCAACCACACAAATTTACTGAGCACTTACTATGTGTAAGACAGGATGCTTTACATGATTAATCAAGGACTTTCTTGGTCACATTATTTATTCCTTCTAGCAGTCTAAGAACTAAATACTGTTTTATGCCCATTTCACAGATGAGGAAACTGAATCTCAGCGAAACTGAAGTATACTGAATTGGTTCCCTAGGTAGTAAGAGCCAGGACTATTCGATGCTGTGGAGTTGGAGTCTAATATTGAGTCCAATATTCTGGGAACCACATTGGGGGATGAGAGAGGAGCTGAGGGTTCATCTGTGCACACAGAAACCTGGGTGTAACCCCAAGCAAGAATATGACAGCATTCTTCTTTTGAAGCCTCAGATACCAGGTTGTTGAAAGATGCTGACTCCTCCAGAGCCAGGTGCTCATGATCCTCCTACCCCAAATAGGCCCTTCTTCATTCCTGGAGTGGGAAAAGCTGGCAAGATGACAGCAGAACAAAAGCAAAGCTCCCCGTGTCAGAGCCAGGGGCACTTCTCATGGGTTGCTGCGTCCTCCATCGGCAGCCATCTCATGGGGCCAGAAACTATTGTGGCAGCCAGCCTGAAAGTCTGAACTTGCTAGCCGTGCAGTGTGAGGATTAACAGAGGCACTGTGGAGAGAAACTGAGGCCCTATGAGTGATGCTGTATCCCTGCTGTGTCCCCAGAACCCCGTGAAGAGCAGAAGAAAGCCAGCAAGTGTGGCAGGCTGAGGGCAGGGAGATGGTATGGCGTCCTCTTTCAACCTCTGAATGGGGAGGATTGGCCTGGATATTACTGCGACCCTTCTAACTCAAACTTTGTTGCTGGGACTCTTCCTGCTTCTTGCCCCTGTGGGCCCAAGGGAAAGACACCCGTTTTGCTTCCTTCAGCACTGGTAGTTGCCCTTCTTCCTTTGGCTCTTGCCCGTGCACAGGGAGAGGTCCCATCCCCTGGACTGATGAAGCCATCTGAAACCATTCAGCAGATCACAGGCTAAGGAGGGCTCAGCAAGCACTGGAGCAGACACGACATCTAGGGTGACGGGAGACAACGGGCTGTCTGGTCTGTTGTTTAGCAATAGATTACAATTCTAAACACGATGTTCGTTATTCCACTGTGTGGCTTCTAATTAACTGCCAGAAATGCATTGTTGAGGGAGTGATGGATTATGCTGGGAGGACTATTAATACAGCTCATTCACTTCAGCCCATGTGCAGTCCAAGCCCAAGCCACCAACTCCGCTCCATGCGGACCTGAGATGACTGCTCCACGCTACTAAGTGGAACATCATCTGTGCCACCTTGAATGCACCTGCAGGCGCACAGACTCAGTCCTTCCAGGTCCTTGCAGCAGCAGTAAGGTGGCATCAGACGATGTCCCACTCAGTAGTGAATGATGTCCATAGCAATCAGCCATATTTAGTAAAAGGGAAATAACTTGGGGTGGATATAAGGTCTAGTCTGTGGATCTGCCAACACCAGTCACATGAGTATAGGGAAGATGCAGATTCACACTGAATCACCGGGCAGGAGTCAACCAGCCACCTGAAGAGCCAGGGCAAGAAATAATCTGCATCAAGAAAAGCAAGTCATCACTACAGATAACTGTTTAACAAATCCATCTAACCTATCTTAAAATAGTATGTGAGTTAAGATTTTCCAGAGAAACAGTAGTACCTTAAGGAAGTGACTCAACAATCACAAGGGCTGGAAGTCCAAAATCTGCAGTGCAGGCCAGTCAGCTGGAAACAGGTGAGAGTTAAATTCCTTCTTCAGGAAACCTTAGCTTTTGGTCTTCAGGTCTTCAGCTGATTGAATGAATCCCCTGCCTCTATTATGGAAGGTAATCTATCTTATTTCTTTACAGTCAACTGATTGTAAATGTTCATCACATCTGCAAAGTACTCTACAGCAATATCTAACCTAGTGTTTGACCAAATTGCATGCTGTAGCCTTGCCAAGTTGACAACAAAAATTAGCCATCACAAAAACTTGTTTGGACAATGCCTTTTCTTATATATTACTCTTTCACAGATATAAAAGGAAAAATATCTGTAAAATAAATTAAGATATTCTTACAACTTTTTCACATTCAGAATCCATCTCTGCTGTTTCATTTTTTGGTTTCAAGCTGCTGATGTTCAGGATTTCCACACAATATTGTCTCTATAAATCACAAGCTTGACTGATGTGGCATTTAACAGGAGGCTATATAAGACCAGAAAGCCATTGGGAGCTTCCAGTGGGTTTCATAGTTATGTAGAGCTAGTCTACTTTTGACTCTTGCTTACATTACTACATTTAATTCACACCACCGTATGAAGATGGCACCATCGCAATCTTACAGATGAAACAAGAAGGATCCGAGACGTGAAACAACTTGCCCCAGTTTACAGAGAACATGTGACCCTAGTTTGCCTGCCCAAGCCAATGCACTGCTCTCAGAGGGGAGAATTGTGACCTGCAAGTGTTTCAAGGGCTCTTCAGTAAAAAGCACTTGGATAATCCTGCAAAAAATTGATAGGGGAACTATAAGAACTTGAGAACAGTAGGGCTTTGCAACCGAAGGGCCACATCCAAGGCAATGAGTGATCTGTCCCGACACTGACACTTATTTCTATGTCTGCAACAGCTGGGCGAAGTCTCCAATGTGATCCCTCCCTGGGGCTGCTATAGGTGCAAGGGAACACGGGTGAAAGAGTGTGTTTGGAACACCTGACCTGAAACAAGCTGTGTTAACATCGCCCAAGGAGAAGTCTGGGGACCACTTCTCCCTCTCTGGGCATAGTTCTTTGATGAGGAAACTGGCATGCACACTACCCCATTGAAGCAGTACTTCATGTCAGTAGCAGAGAGAGAAAATCAAAGTCTCACTAACAAAAAGAGTATTAATGTTTTATTCCCCTGGATAAACACTATGAAACACGTATCGATCTTAAAGATGTTACTGGACAAATATTATATCTTTCAAAATGCCTTTCGAGTGGCCTTTTAGAAATGTGCTAATTTCTAAAAGTGTATCTTCCTCTCACCTGCTAAGTGTCACAAGCATCTCTTCTCCAGTGTCGAAAGGCACCTCTTCCCAGCTGACCACAGGGGATACTTGGGGAGGTCTTGGCTTAGCTTGTATATGAGCAAAAGCCTGTAATCATCATGATTTCAGAAACTGTTATGTAGTAGTACTCAGACTCTGATTGGTGATGCCCCTTCTTTCTTCTTCAAATGCAGTCCTTTCAAATGACAAAGTCTTACTTTACAATTCTGAGTAGTTTTTCCCCAACTCAACATTTGATGGAACCTCAGGCCCAGATATCTATGTATAATAATAACTAGAGGGATTAACTCAGAACCTTAGGAAGACAGCAAAAGAATTTAAGAATGCTCAGGTCCACAGTTTGTAATGGAAAATATGTAGTCAATCCTACAGGACCATATACAGCAACTACAAGGACACACTCTGGCTTTTGGTGCCAGCCTCCAGTTCTTCCTTACTAAGAAGACCATGTAGAATGCCTATCTGATATTTGCTGAAAGCTGTCTCATGCCCTGTGCTAGGCAGCGTCATGTCAGAACCCGTCTGCACCTCTTTGGAGCTCCAAGGTAGTCTGTGCTATGCTGGGGTGGCCACCCTTTCCTTGATCTTCACCAATGTGTGGATTCAAAGCATAGCTTCTAGGTGCCACAGCTTTACCAACTGATATCTATCAAATGTTTGGCCCACCTCCTGCCCTCTGCAAGTGCTGCAGCCTTTGTCTTTCTGAGACGGACACATTGAATGTATATCAGTGGTCTCATCCCACCTGGGGTCCTGCTGACTCTTGGCACAAGCTACCACACCCACCACTATCAACTTCAGTCTCCCATCCTCCAGGGGACATTCTGGTGCACACCCTACCCAGAGGCCCACCAGGAGGCTTACTTGGCAACTCCTCCTTGAAGAAGCGCCCCCTTGCCTGGCTCACTGCCCCAGGCCTCTATTCAGTTGCTTGGTATCACTGGCAACATAAACCATGGGCCCAAGTCTTTCCCTCAGGTTCTGTTTTGGGAAGAAGCTAGGTAAGACATGGATCAGAATGTGACAGATTTGGATTCCAACTGCAGAGAAGTGACAGCTCATGCCACTGGGGTAGGTAGAGGCAAGAAAGAACGCAGAGAGGGCAGGAGGGTCTCTGCACAGACACCTGGAGAAATCTCATTTTTCAGGGGAGAAGGTGGGTTGCTCTGGTCCAGACAAGGCCCCTTCCAAGCGGTCCTAGGATGCCAATAGATTTGCATGGCTTCTCTGCATTGGAGACCTTAGGGGAAGCCCATGCTGCAAACAGCTTCTGGTGATACACATTTCATCCAAATGCAGAACCCAGAAAACAGGATCTGGTCCCAAATTGCTCCCTAGTACTTCTTAAACCAACAAAAGGCACATGGCTGCTGCCTGAGGAAATTCACACTAGCAATGGCCCAAGGTAAAAAACAAAAAAGGGGAAATCCATAGATTTCAGGGTAACTCAAATTCAAGGTGCACGGAAGACTTGGCCCTGCCTTGTTCTCTGGCCTGAGCCTTCTCTCCTCCACAGTGATCTTTCACCTGCAAGCCTCTCTCTCCTAAAGTTGTAAACAGAAATGCCCACCAGGAGGAGAAAAGCCAGGAGGATGCAGTGTCACCAAGACAGTGAGGAGGGTTGCAAGGATAAAGATGGCCACAAGGGCTGAGTACAGAGAGGAGCTGAGGGGAGAGTAGGGACCATCAGTCCTGAGAGTGGAGAGGGGCCCGAAGGAGAGCAGGGACCACCAGGCCTGAATGTGGAGAAGAACTGAGGGAGAGCAGGGCCCACGAGGCCTGAGCCCAGAGAGAGGCTGAAGGCCAGCAGGGTGAGGAAAGGCAATGCATACGGTATTTTTGTCTCTGGAGACTTTTTGAGAAAGCAATGTCTGTTGTGTGTCCAGGCAGGATCCAGATGACATAAAACTGGAAATGGAGTGAACAGGGAGGACCAGGGGACACCAGGAACCTAGGGTTAGATACACCAGGCAGTGAATTTGAGGGAGCAGCAACAAGGAGATCAAAGGGCAGCAGAAGAGATTTTATGGACAAGAGGACTGTCAGGAGTGTGTTAGAGGGAGCAACCGAGAGAGAGCCACCAGAGAGTGAGGACTCAGGTGAGGGGAGTCAGCAGAGTTTTTGCTGCCTCCCACGCAGACCCAGCTGTCTCTGAAGAAGAGACCTGTCTTGTTTTCATCCACACTACCCACATCCACCACCTAACAGTGTGCCGTCAGACACTGGGTGGTGCCCAAATATTTGCAAATAAAAAAGGAGGAAAGAAAGAGAGGGAGGTGAGGAAGGAGAATTTGAGATACAAAAGAAGAGAAATGGGGAACCCACTGAATAACTTCAACTTTCGCAGTCGAATAGGAGAAAAATGCCATCCACTCCAAATGCAGCAGATGGAAGAAGTGCTGGAGGGTTCAATGGTCTGGAGGGTGTGGAAACGCCTCCATGAGCAATATGCTATGCAAAGTTTCCCAGCCGGGGGTTGGGGCAGGCCAGTAGGCCAGAATACTATGAGCCACCAGCCCTGAGACAGAGGCCTGTCAGGCCCTGCAGGCCCAGGCAGCCCACTCCATCATCTCAGGGTGACTGGAGCATAGCAGGGCCGTCAGCACATGATGTGCAGCATGTACTGCTCAGGACACTCTGCATGTCTGAGGAGATTCCCCACTCCCATGTATGCTCCTGGTCAGCACAGGAGTTTGTCCCATCCCTCAAGAGCACAGCCTTAACATGAGCTGCCCAGGGGCTTCTGGCGGGTACAGCTATACGAAGAGGCCCCAGATATCCACATCCACATGCTGGGTCCACCCATCCATTGCGTTCATCTGATGTGCCCTTCAGCAGTGCCTGAGCAGGCTGCACTGTGCTCTCACTGTGCACATGCACTCATCATTTCAAAACGCTTGATATAAAAAAGTCCAATAAGAAATCCATTACAAGAAATTTTAACATCACTTTTGTTGGTAAAAGAAAAAGAACTGTTTGAGACTTTAAATATAATTTCAACTGTTGTAAATTTCTGAACAGTTATAAAAAATGGTTTTAAAACTTTTATCACCTACTTGTGTGAATAAAGTTTCTAGTCAGTGGTGCCTATCAGGAATTTGAACACATGATCACTAAGTCTGAGGCATAAGCTGCATTGTAGCTATTTTTAAACATCAAAACTATATAAAAGTATATTAACATAAAAGCATACTTTTAAAAATATTATGTTCAGGAATGCCAACTCTATTTTTTCATTTTTAAAATGTTATGGATTTCTTGAACTCTTATATAAATGTGTTAATGTCTTTCTTAAAACTGTGTATTTTATCATTTTTCATCAACCTCAAGTATTGTAAAAAAAAGAAAAAAACATGATGAATATTTTGACCAAGTCCCATGTGAATACTTCAAGTCCCTTCCAGTTTGCTCCAGTGTACCACTCAAATACTTTCTGTGCGTACCTGACATGAAAAAGAAGCAAGATCAGGAAACACTGTGGAAGGGAACCAGAGAAATGAATAAAAGATGATGTCTATGTGGTGAGCCAGGCCAGTCACAGTTCCACAGCTTCCCCAGGAAAGCTCTGTGGCTGAGACACAGACCCCAAGCTGGGAGCAGCATGGTGGGCCCAGAAGGAGGCTGCAGGGGCACAAACTCTGCAATGCACTTACAGATGGCATGAGTCAACCTGGACAGGTGGGGAGGAAGGAATGAGGGGTTTACTGACCCTGCCTAAGAACCTGGACTGTGGTTCAAATCCAGTCTAAGTGAA
This sequence comes from Carlito syrichta, assembly GCF_000164805.1. Lineage (NCBI taxonomy): Eukaryota > Metazoa > Chordata > Mammalia > Primates > Tarsiidae > Carlito > Carlito syrichta. The sequence continues at coordinate 408,347 of NW_007256193.1, read as the reverse complement.
TGTCTGCAGGTCCTCTTACCTCTCAGGATAGTCGTCTCAGACTTGTGCAGAGACACACTTTCTGGGCTATTACTATATGTCTCACAGATATAAAGGGCTTCCATTTTAGAAGTTCTTCCTCTTTTCCTGGATTACAATCACCTGAAACATTGCTATATCCCCCCTTACAACATGACTACAGTGTGTACACATCAGACTTATAAATCATCCGCCCACAGATGCCAAGTCTAAACCTGGAAATCACAGGATGGGAGCACTGTTCTATGCCATGGGAACCCTCTAGTCAGAGACTTGGACTCCCTCCCGTTTTGGCCACTGTCCAGCAAGAGGACCTCTGGCCACCCACAGTTCTTTCTGGTCTCAGGCTCTTCATTGGTAAAATGAGAGGGTTTTACTAGATGATCCTTAAGTCTCCTTCCAGACATTTTTTATTTCTGAGATAACTAACATCAGAAATACTTAAGTTATATGCTTGTTCATAGCACTGAATCAAAATTACTAGAACATAATCCCCTTGAAGACAGGAGCTGTTCTTGCATAGTTTGTGGCTGTATACCTGGCACTGAGAACAGATCCTAGCATTTAGTGGAGGCTCAATAAATATTGGGTGGATGAGTGGATGAATAAATGGATGAATAGATGAATGGATAGATGGTTGGATGTTTGGTTGGATGAATGAATTATTAAAAGGATGGGTGGGTGGGTGGATGGATGGATGGCCTTCTAGGAACATATTAAAATCAAAGGCTCTGTTAAAGACACTCTAAAGTTCACTTATTTGAAAAGAAAAAAATCAGTAGGCTATGAGGAGTTATCCCACCATGGACCAAAATACTTCATTTAATATCAAAGCCACATTGGGAAAAACACACTGGGTATGGAGAGTTATGGACACACGGTCTATCAGAATTTCCCAATAATGGCATCAGAGAAGCTGCTGGTTTACACTTGGAATGTTTCTAATAGGAGAGAAGATTTGAAAAGTTATTTAGAGGAATTCAGTGTTGGGTGGCAGAAAGGAGCATATAGTACATACTAAAGAAGCCACTAGAGGTAGAGTTGAGCCTACTGAACAAGTAAGTCAGGCTATGCGGAGGCGACCACATGACAATCAATTCTTCAAATTGAGCAGCCCAGATTCTTGAATTTGATCAGTGAACCCAACACTTCATCCCCTAACTCCTCTCTTTGAGCCCTCAGAAGGATGGCAATGCCCAGAATGACAGAGAAAACCTGAGGAGACACCCACCTCACCCCAGCCTCCCTAGGGGAAAGCCCTCCTAGTCAGCACTGAGTGCCCTGTTAGAGGTTCAACCAGCCAGTGTGTAACCTCCGAAGTTAATACCTACCTAGCTCCCTGATCACCTTCTCTATTGTCATCCAGGGCTAGTCCAGGAAATGAAAAGACCTCTAGTGACTGACCTGGGCAAAATCCTTAAGAGTGGCACTGCCCCTGGGTGGGGCCATCCGCTGCACAGATGCATTCTTCTACATGGAGAGGTGAGAGGTGCTTCCCTCCATGTAACTCAGGTAGGCTCCAAGTAGAGGGTCGGTCACTGGAACTCAATGTACCTTATCATTTCAAAAGGAAGTCCACCTGACAACCTCACTCTCTCTATAACCCACCTCCAAGTGGTGAGAGGAAGCTGGGCTCCCCAACTCCTGCCTCTGTTCTGTCCAATGGAATCACACACCCAGATCATTCAGAGATCTGCACAGTTACGAAGCACAGTTTCTGACATTTTCTATTGTTACTATAACAAATTAGCCCAAACGTAGTGTCTTGAAACAATACAGATTTATTATCTTGGAGTTCAGGAGTTCAGACCTCCAAAATGGGTGGGCAGGGCTGGGTACTCTTCTGGGAACTCTAAAGAGAGTCTGTCTCCTTGCCTTCTCCAGCTCCTAGAGGCATCCATATTCCTTAGCTGGTGGCCTCTCCTCCATCTTTAAAGCCGGCAGCATAACATCATCACATCTCTCTTTCTGACTCTCTAGCTTCTGCTTCCATCATCACCTCTCCTTCTCTGACTCTGACTGTCTTGCTCCCCTCCTATAAAGACCCTTGTGATTAGATTGGGCCCTCCTGGGTAATCCGGGGAAATCTCCCCATCTCAAGATCTTTACCTTAATAATATCTGCACATATTCTCAAGATCCAGGGATGAGAATGTGGACATCTTTGGGGACATTATTCTGCCTTTCATAATACAGTTCTAGATGCCCAAAACTGCCCTGAGGTTTCCTATCCAAGAAAAGTGAATGTCCTGACAAGGCCTGCATGATCCAGTCCCCAGTTCCTTCTGCACTCTCCACATCTACTCTCCCATGCGTGTGGTGCTCAGTTCCAGTCACAGACCTCCTGTGAGTCCTCAAGCCTGCTCAGCTCAGGCCTCTGCTGAAAGACTTTCTCTTTCACATATGCGTGCAGCCACTCCCTGTCCTTCCTGTCTTGGCCTAAATGTTACCTTCTCAGTCAGAGCTTCCCTGACCACCCTTCTTAAAACTGAAGCTCCTCCTCAAGCTCAAGGCAGGAAACTCGGAGATGAAGGACAGTCCCTGTTCTCAAGGAATAGAACGTCCCATGGGACGTTGATGCAAAACCCAGTGAAAACAGCATGGTGGGGTAGGTGCTAATCCACGTGGTATAAAATACTGTGAGATTATGCCTCCCTAGCCACCTCATGTATTTGGTAACATCACAGGCCACCGAGAATGTCCTCGACCTTGACAGCCACATGCAGTCAGCCGCAGGCCTCCTCCGGAAGACACAGAGGCAGGCATGTGATGACTCAGAGTTTTTTCCAAGAGCAGCATCAGAGAAGCAGCCCAATGTTGCCACTACCTCTGTCACAGAACTGGGTGGGCCTGCCTGTCCAAGGCATCCAGTCCCATCAGCAAGGAGCTAGGCCCCTAGTCTCCTGCCCCAGCTCCCTGGGAGCCGGGGAAGATAACCAGAGTCAGGCTTGGTAGTGGCTGCCATCCCTGTGCTGTGTCACAAGAAGCCCCAACTGGATGGAGGGAGCATTTGTCACCTTCTATGAGGGTGTGTCTTAGTGTGGCTTCAAAACCCAAATTCTTTCTCTCTTATCTCCTCCTGGAGACACAGTACACAGCTAACATGAAAGTAATTAATCGAAACCTCTTACCAATACCAAGGCATGTTTTATTCCATGTAGCACCAAGTTAATTATTTAATGGCTCAGAAATGCCAGAGGGCTGTGCGAGCTGAGGCTGCTATGCAGAGCAGAGCAGGCCTCCTCCCCACTCCTCAAAGGCAAGGAGTCTACAGATCCCAAAATGTTGGGAAGCTTTGGGCACTGCTGCCAGTGCCTTTAGAAGCCCAGGGCTGAGTTCATGCCTGGAAAGACCCATGCCTACTGTGGTCAGCACCTCACTCCTGGACAGCCAAGGAGGGCAGTAGTCTTTGCCCAGCTTGTTTGTTTTCCCGGAGTGTGGACAAGGCAGGGAGCTCCTTCCTATTTTCAGGAAGGCAAGAAGCAAAAGAGCCCTGCTGAACACTACTTATCAGATCCAGCTACAGATGGATTTTGTTTGGGGGACTAACGAGAGAACAATGGCAGGGCCAACTTCGAATTTGTGGTCAGTGTGCCAGGTGGACAAGAATCTCCTCAATCCTCACTGGCTACCGGTGGCGCACACAGGCCATGGGAGTGAATTTGCACGAATTAGACAGAATTCTCTAAGTATCTGCCATCATGCCACACACAGTAGAGTCAAGGAGGAATTTAAATAGAGTCCATGTGCTCGGCTCCTACAGAATAGTTGAGAAAACACATCTTGCACATATGAATATATGCACAACCACAGAAGCAGCATACAAAATGCCAAGTGTACAGTTCAAAGGGCAAGTTCTTGGGGACCAGAAGACACAGAAGTGACAGTGCATCAAGGCAGTCGAGGAAGGCTTTCAGGAGGAATGGAGATGAGGCCAGGCTTGCTGCATAATCCGGACCTTGCAAGGCCTTCCTGCAGGTGCGGGGAGAGACACAAGGTGCAAAGGTGAGGTGTGGGTGGAGCTGTCATGGGAACAGTAGCTAGACCAGCAAGCTCGAGAGCAATGTGAAGGAAGAAGGTCTAGAACAAGATACTCCAGAGGGCCAGTTGGTCAATATTCCAACCCAGACCAGCTCACCCATACTACAACATAACATCCGTCCCCCTTAGGATGGGAGCCCCAGACACTGACCACCCTGGAACCCTCCCTGAATGTCAACCACCATATACGCGCCTAAGTCACTTATTCAAACCAATGACCCCATGTACTAGATACTGTTTTATACCCACTTTACGAATGAGAACAATGAGTGTTAGAGAGTTTAAGTGACTCGGCCAGGGTCATACACTCATTAAGTGTTGGAGCTGGGTTTTGAACTCAGGGAGTCTGGCTCCGGAGCCCATTATGTTGTTTTTATTTGTTTCTTGAGAGGTGTTGTCTTTTCAGCTATCAGTACTTGTAGGAGCTATGTCCACAGAGCTTTGACAGAGAACAAGCACTGGTATCGTAACCTTCACGCATCAAAACTGTTGGTCCTGGTTCCTGTTTCTCCTCGTCCCAATCACTGCACTAGCGTGGCTGTGCCCATGCTGGTTGGCTGATGGCCGCTGCTAAAGCCCGGTTACCCTCCTGCCAAGGACCCTGGCCTCCACCCATCCAGTAGCTGGACACACTAGCTGCTGTGATCTGTGGCCTCTTGTGGAGGAGAACTGAGTGATTACTTACAACTCTTGAGTGGAGTAAGCAGATGGCAGCCATGGGCCCCAGGAGGACCCAGGTGACAATGGCCTGGTTCCAACTCAGAGCACTCACAAAGGAGATTTGGTGCTCATGAAAGCAACTTTGGTGCTACAGCAAAGAGCATAAAAAGGTGGCCACATGAGGTCAGACCTGGGTGAGGACATCACTCGCAATACCAGCTCTGTGCTCTGCTCCCCCATGCCGGTTGCCTTCTTCACCTGATATCCTACCATGGACACCATAAACGTGGGACTTGCAGGGCTGGTGACGAATTTGATGGGCTGTGCTAAAAAAATCTGTAAAGATGGTTAAGATTTAGCATGACTGACTGCCTAAATGCTTCTTTTTATGTGTCTATAAAAGTGATATCATCAAAGCAGAGCCCTAGGACGATTAATCTGGCTGCAATCATCCAGAAGTCCAGGCAATATTATCACCAAACCCAGAGGTACAGCCAGAGGGCCTGTGTCAGTGCAGCAGAGCCCTGATGGAGACTAAGGAAGCACCAACAAGTGTAGCCTGGAGGGACTGAGTGAGGGCAATGTGGGGAAGAGGCAGTGAAGCAGAAGGCTGGTTTTGACCTTGAGGATGTTCCACTGGAGACAGGAATCAACCTGGAACTTAGAAGTGAGGGTGCCTTAGCTTGAGGGTAGATTTTTACCTCACAGTCTCAGGTCATGAGGCTCTGTGCTATGGAAAGTCTGAAATTTCAGGGTAGGGGATGAGTGCTCTGTGGGCACCTCAGCAGAAAAGACAAGGGTGATGAGAAAGGAAAAGTGACCAAAGGAGTACATGTCAAGGAAGTAATGAGTGAACCAAGAACCGTTGACTGTGGCAAGCTGTCACCACCATGTGCTTCACAGGACAGACAGAGCCACTCACCTGAGTACTGCAGAAAGAGCCCACCAACTTTGCAGCAGCAAGCCTGATGAGCTATGACAGAGCCCTCCTCTTCAGTCAGCCAGTGGAGATGGCGTACATGTCCTCTTCAGCTTGTCCGGTCCTCTTCCACTCGGGCAATGCCTGTGGCTGGTGCCCCCTCCCTCTGGGCAGGCCCCTGTGTCTCGGCCTTTGGGGGACTGAGACAACGCTGCCTGTGAGAAATATTTTATCTCTCTGTTTCTTTTTCATCCACCATCACGGGTCTACTTAGCACTTAAAGAGGTGAGTGAGAGTCAGCTCCAGCGGCAGGCTACAGAAGGGCTGAGCTGGCCAATGGTGGGCCTGGGAGGGCACTCTGCCCAGAACAACTGGAGGTGAGGTCCAAGGATGATTCACAGAGGGCTCCTGAAAGAAGTTAGGTGCCGGTGATAACTCCACACCCGTTAAAGACCAAGAGATTTATTAAAGCAGCTGTGGCTATAGAAAGAAGGAAGAGGGTCTGTAACCGCGGGGTAGGGGAGGGAGAGTGAGAATGAGCCCAAGAGAGAGGGCTGTATTTATGGGTTTGGGAAGGGGTGGCCAATGCCGTGCTAGGGCCTGGCAAGGGCTGGCCAGTGCCGTGTTAGGGTCTTATTGGAGGGGGCTATGAGGTAGTATTCCTATAGGGAGATAATATTTGCGCATAGGTTTAAGCTTTGCATGTGCGGGACAAGCTGGAGTTTAGGGCCTTTGTAGTCTTTGTTTGATTCTATGTAGTGTTTAGCACCATCTCAGGAGACGCCCTTCTGACTGTTCCCTGCGCCCTTCAGCTCCGATGTCTCCTCATTGTGCTACTGTGTCAAATCTTGAAACTCATCCAGCTTTGTGGGAACCCAGGGAATAGAAAGGCCATGACTATTATGACCCATCCAGAAAACTCTGCCACTTCTTGTGTGTCCTTAACTCATGATCATGAGCTGTCTAATCTGTTGATTGGAGGGTTGAGATTGGACACATATTCAGTCCTGTCAGGAATTTTCCAGAAGCTTCTGAGATCCTCCCTCCACCCAGAGTCCCCCAAATAGATGGCTTCATCAGCAAGCAGACCTCTGAAGTCAACCAGTATTTATAAAGGAGTTTTGGCACTCACTAATGCCGCTTTGGTGCTACAGCAAAGAGCAGCAAAAGCCTCGGGGAAAATTCAGAGCAAGATTAGATCAGGAGGCTTTCTTATCTCAGGGTGATTTGAGAAGCCTGCTATTGCCCAGGGCGAGGGGGGACTATGGCTGGAGCCTTTAACCCCTGGGACTTCAGAGTCTAGACCCCTGGACTAAGTGCTCCCTGGGAAATCCCCTGACATAGAGCTGGGGAGCAGCTGTGGCTGGGGGTACTTGTCCTCCCCCCAGGGCTTCTGTTTGCCATCCAGATTCACAGCCCAGGGCCCAGCCCAGGCTGCATCACCAACATTGGGGTTCTGTGTTTCCTACACTCTCAGAATCAGAGGTGGTTTAGAATATGCCACTCCACAGCCGGTCTTGGTGGCTCAGCCTGTAATCCCACGCTTTGGGAGGCTGAGGTGAGTGAATGGCCTGAGCCTACGGGTTCGAGGCCTGCCTGGGCAACTTGGCAAGACCGCATCTCTGCAATTAAAAAAAAAATTAGCCGGGTGTGGTAGCGCGCGCCTGTAGTTCCAGCTACTTAGAAGGCTGAGG
>NW_007256193.1:380351-400996 GCF_000164805.1 Carlito syrichta | reverse complement strand
AAAAAAAAAAAAAAAAAAGAACATGCCACTCCAAATGAAACTCATCTTTCCCAGGACCTGGGGTGTGTTGTTCCCCTAACTGGGCAGCAGGAACCTCAGTGCCTGGAAGGAGTTGGTGGTCCTGTTGCTATTTGACCCTTTGGGTAGGATGACCCACCAGAGACAGAGACCGTAAGGGGCTTCGCCCAAGTTACCTGGTTGGATCCTCACACGCCACTCTCATATAATAGGTAAGGAAATAAGAGTTTGGAGTGGTTCCAGGAGCTTCCTAGGACTTAAGGGGCAAGCCCATGTTCTAGCCAAGATCTGTGTCACACTGAAGCCTTTGTAGGAAGGGCATAGACCCAGAATAGAGGAAGAAGGGCACCCTGGCCAAGGGGACCCAGAAGAGTTAGCACTGTTCCAGAACCATGATAGAGGCTAAGGCTACATAATTCTGTCCACTCACAGATGGCCCTTGGCAATGCAGAACAGTACCCATATCATAAGCCGGTCTCCAGAATCAGCCTGGCACACCTGGGAAGAAAGGAGACACGTGCCCCATGTGGCCTGTCCCACTGGGCTTTATGTAATCTGTTTCATTCTCCAAGATGGTGGATTTGATATAGAAAATAATTGTGTGGGTGACAATCCCAGTTCCCACTCCCCTGCTCATCCCAGCCTACTTCCTTATGGAATCTGCAGCAGTTCTGCGGGTCCCTCTTCTGCGCTCCCTCACTGCCCAGTGACTGCTGTTTCCCCTCTGTCGCCTCATCCTTCCACCCCCATCCCCTTTTCTGAGTGGCTGTCTTTTCACAACTCACTCAACAAAGCTTTCTGCCACAACAGCAGGACCCAAACTTATCCCACAAGGGTCTTCTTGGGAGCAGGACAGGCTGGGGACTGCAGGAACTGCCCTGGGCAGCTAGAGCCCCGAGCACCTGTGTCTACCTCACCTCTAACTTCTGACCAGGCACCCAAGTCGAAGCTCCAAGGGTGGAGGAAAAGCCTGGGAGGCTTTCTCAGCAGAATCTGCTCTCTGAGAGAGGCAAGGGCCTCTGTGGCTGTGATGCCTCAGCAGCTTTTATAAATAATTATCTCAGTGCCATGCCTCCCTCAGAGAGTTGTCAGGATCAAAAGAACAGCTTTACTCAGGGGGAAAAACAAGGGACAGAAATGGGCAGGATAAATACAGTCAGTTGGATAGTGTGACTCTGCTGGTTTTGGGGGTTTTGTTTTGTTGTGCTTTTTTTTTCCTTTTCTCTTTCCTAAGATGCTTCGTGGAACTACTGTGGGGGCACAGGCAGCTCTTCTCTGCAGAAGAGAGAGAGCAGCCACTAGCTCCCTGCTGAAAAGAATGTCAGTATAACCACCCAGGCCTATAGCAGGCCCGAGCTTAGACTCCTGCCTTCACAGGCAAATCAGAGGGGAAAATGAGCATTCCCAATTGGCAACAGGCTCTACCTCCCGAGGACTGTTCCAGTATTTGACCACTGCTGGAATAGTGTATCCACAGGCCACAGATGGGTGTGCCATACAGGTGGGCAGACTGGAAGTCCCAGGTCCCTGCCCCAGCCACCTGTAGTTCTTGCACAGCATGATGTATGCATGAGAGTCAGGCCTCCATGCAGGGGCATCATGAAAGCATTCACCTGGGGACAGCACCTGGACACAAGGCAGGGGCTCTGCCCCAGATACAGACAAGGGCTATGTTTAAATCTGGATCAAACATCTGTCTCTTGTGACAGTTTTCTGGCAGGGATGGCAGTATTGAATAATAATATTAATAATAGAATTATCAATACATATATTGCAATTCATAAAGCCATTCATATTTATTTAACACTTGCTATGTGCATAGTATTACCTATACCACATGAAAGAAGAAAGTACCACAAAGCCAGCCTATAACCTGGATCACATTAAAACAGTCCTCAAAAAACATAGTTTGAGGAAAAGTTAACTTCTAAGTTAATGTGGGAAGAACTGACATCTTTATAATCTCAGATTTCTCACTGTCCGTTTTTATTAAGGCTCTTCCTGCATGTGTGGTGTTTAGCTCAGATGGGACCAAGGAGGGGTGGGCCCAACCCCAGCAAGCACCCAGCCTTTCCTCTCTGGCAGAGATGGCACATGCTGGTTTTGAGAGCTCTCTGAAGCTGTGGGCTCTCTGACAGAGCTGCGGGCTTGACATCCACACAGCAATTATTCAGCTAATTTACAGCCCAAATGAACATTTTGATCTGAATTAATTTGGTAAATTGGACCAAAATGAAGAAGAGAAATAAGATGTAGAAAGTAGCAATATAATGGCATAATTACAAATAGAAAAAGCACCCAGAAACATGAGTCCTGATCTCAGCCTGTCCACTTACCAGCTGTGTAACCAGAAGCATCACCTCTGCTCTCTGGGCCTCAGTTTTTGCATTTGTGAACAGATTGGACCAGATAGTACTGAAATTCCTTTTATTCTCTGAGCTTCTACTAGCCAACTCACAAACTATCATGTCTTCATTTGCTTACTGATTAGCAAATTTTGGCAGAACTCATTCATTGGCCCCTAACTCCAATTAAACAGAATACAATTTAACTTCTGCATTACTGTGACTTTACTAACATTCCAGACTTCAGGGAATAAGATACCTATAGGACACTGAATCGAATTTTTAGGACTTTTCCCCCAATGCTGAGGTTTGACATGGGGGGAGGAGAGTCTGAGGACCCTCCCACTGGCTACTGATCTTTGGGTTCAAGGCTGGATAAAAATGGCCCTGGCCGTGGATGCTGCAGGGAAGCTGGTAGCCTCTAGGAATAAGCCTCCACATACTTACGAAGTCTATAGTCATATCACAGAGACTTCTAGGGGAAGGACCCAGGTCCCTGCTGCTGCAAAGGTGAGTTCTAATTCTGATGCCCCCACCCTCCCAAGTAGACAAGGCTTTGCAGAGACAAGGCAAGCGTGTTGCTGGCCACAATAAAGTTACCAACTCCCCTGCAAGGCTCAATTGTGCAGAACTGAGGGAGCTGCAGAGCATCTGAACCCACAGAAGGTGTGACTGATGGAGACATCACAGAAAGAGGAGAGGCATAGTTAGCTCTGAAGCCCATGCTTAGCTTACCATTCACCAGCTGTGCAACATTGGGCATGCTTTTTAACTTCTCTGAGCCTCAGTTTCTTCACCTATAAAATGGGTATTATTAATTGAATGAGTTAGCCTAGGTAAAGTGTCTTGCACATGGAAGGTAATAACCAAGGGTTATTTTCTTCCTTTCTTTTTCCCTAACCCAAAAATCGAGATAAACCAGAAAAAGATATGGTGAAAAAGCAATTTCAAATACAGTTCTCCCATCTATTAACAATGTAAATCTGATCCTCTCTGGAAACTTCCTTTATTTTTAAACCAGGAAACAGGAATAATAATATCCACAGCAAATAGTAGACCAGTGGACAAGACATTCTACATCACCTGAAAAGTGTTGTGAAAGGTAAGGTAAGACTCCGATTTTTACAGAACGGAGAAGAGAAACTGCCTAATGATCCCACGGAGCCTACAGTTGCTGTGTAGCTTCTTACGGGGTCACTTCATAGTAATTAGTGCCAATTCCCATCATTAGAGCAGATCCAGCAGGCTGCCTGAGTCTGGGGAGAAGCTGCTGTCTGCTGATGCTAATGATGATGCTCCTGCGCTAACCTTCCCCGGGGTGCTCTCCATCGCCTGACAGCCAACAGGTGAGCTAGCTTCTGGCTTGGCTTTGCCTCTCACAGCTGGGTAGCCACCTCTGGGCTGGAACCAGGGACTCTTCTGGAATTTTTTTTTCACCACATGTTATATTCCAGGAAAATAGGATCAGAGGTTGAAGACGCACTTCCTGACTCAAAAAAATTCAGGTGCTCTGAGTTGGGCTGTGATGTGCCATCCTAAGCAAAGCTGAGGAAGACCTTTGAAGGTTAACATGCTGCAGTGACCAGAGGACCTGGCAGTTGGCTTGGAGTCCAGGCAACCCTGCATCCCAGCCCTGCAGTAGCAGGGCTTGGAGGGCTACAGGCTCCGCAGCAGCCCCTTCCCAATGCCCCAGGGGCTCTGCAGAAAAAAGAAATGTGCTTCCCTGTCTCCCTCGGTCCTCCCTCAGCTGGATGGGCGTGACTCTGGCCCACTGAAGGATATCCCTGAGAGAGTGTGCTGAGCCCGTGAGCTCCATGGGGGACCCGGGTAACTGAGAGGCACATGGGGCAGCTGCTCTGGATCTGTACTTCCTTCCCTTCCTACCAGAAGGAGACAACACTGGCTTCCTGCTTTTAAGAAATAACATTCCTTTGTTCAGAACTCTGGGGTTTATCCTTTCCCAGAGGTTTAATTGAGGAGAGAAAGTATATCATCTTCTTGCATCAGTTAATCCTGCTGTGAAGAGCTGCAATTTACTTGGGAGGGGCTCAGGAGAAGGGAATCATGCCTCTGGACTCCTGGTTCCTAGGAGGACACTTCACTGTCCCTGCTGCTTTGCTGGTGCAGGGAAGGCCAGGGAGCAGACCCTCCCCCAGCATCCTGGAGGAACACCCAGGAACATCCTGCCTCACCCCACAGGACTCCTAGGCTGACAACCATTTCGGAAAGAGAAGATAGCTGGTCCATGCCTTCAAAATGTTTGCCTTGGAGAGCACAGGTCCCCACAGCTGAAGATGCTCCCGCCTTGTAAGAGGCTATGGGCACCTGCAGGCCCTGCACATGGCAACTGGCAGGATCTCATGCTCATCCCCTGTGTGGTGCCTGTCTCTGTTCACTGCTCAGTACTTGCTTTCCTCTAGGGCTGGGCTGGTACCTCCCCTCTCACCCTGCATTTATCACAACACTTCCACAGACTAGGAATCCTCCGTTCATACAGTAGATCCTATGACAGCTGCTAGACCCTTCTGCATCAGTTACCTGCTGGGCTAACCTTCTCCCGGGTGCTTCTGTGCCACGCTGCCCTAACCTGCCAAGCTTTTAGCCAACCTAACTTTCCACAAACTCTGTGATCCATCTGGCTGGCTTCCCTGCTGCTAAAACCTACACTGGGCTGCTCTGTGGTTCCCAGTCTCTTGAGCCTCCTGCCCCCAGGCATACTTGCTGCCAAGTAAACCTCAGGTCTAAGAAACCTCAGTTCCAGAGTCTGCCCCATTCCCGTTGAAAGTTATCAAGCCAGTCACAGTGGCTCATGCCTGTAATCCCAGCACTTTGGGAGGCAGAGGTGAGAGGATTGCCTGAGTCCAAAGGGTTCGAGATCAGCCTGAACAACTTGACAAAACCTCATCTCTACAATAAATAAAAACATTAGCCAGGTGTGGTAGCACTCACCTGTGGTTCCAGCTACTTGGAAGACTGAGGTAGAAGGATCACCTGAACCAAGCTGGTTGATGCTGTGGTGGCTATAAGCATGCCACTGCACTCTAGCCTGGGCAAAAAATTGAGACTTCGATTAAAAAAAAAAAAAAAAGTATCAGGCCCATCACCTACCTAATTTGCCTTAGGATCAAGGTTCTTAATCACAGTGATGCTAGACTGACAAAGCTAATCTCGTTCACTGCAGAATTACTAAGAAGTAACTAAGTTTGGACATAGCCATACATGCAAATCACAGACTTTTAGAAATAGCAAGAAACTCGGACCTAGAATATCTAACTCAGATACCTCATTTCACAGTTAAAAGGACTCCAACTCTGAGAGGGAAAGGGATTGTCAGTGGTCACACAAGTCAATCACTTATAAAAGCAATACCGAGTTCTCTGCACCCAATGGATGGTCTAGGTCCCATCCTGCCGGGAGACAGGAATAGAACTAAATGGCAGGAGTGAATACCAGAGCTCAGCAACAGGAAAACAAAAGGAGCGCGTGACTAGTGGCCAGCTCCTCTGACCCCTCCGAGGTCAGCTTTGGTGGAACATGGGTCCCAAGAAGTAAAAGAAAGGTTCCAGAAAAAATCAGCCCATGCCACTGCCTCCAGTCATCTCTGTCCTCACAGTCTCTCTTGCAATCTTGTTTCCCGTCTCTTTCCCATGTACTCAGCTTAACTAACATGGGCCAAAAATATGTTGCCAACAAACCCACAAACTAAGGCAAACCAGATGCAGGTTCTTGAGTTCCTTGAACACTCACAGAATGTGGGGCTGAGGACAAGTTTAGGAGAGAGAATATGTTCCTGTGGGCCACCCCAGCTTCCTACCTGGTCCTCCATGCAAAGCTGCACTCCCAGGGATGCAAGAGGAGGGAAAAGGACAGCCTCAGCCAAAAGAACACCTTGTGGTTCTGGCCTCTTCCTTGCAAGGGACCTCAAGGCCCGAGTACCTGTTGGCTGTGCTGTTCTCATTGGGTTGTAGAACACAGAGGGATCAGAAGCCACACATGACGGAAGAATCCAGCTCAATCTGCAGCTTGCACTGAAGAGCTAAATGACATGTAATTCAGTTAAAGGAGAAGGAAGCAAACCTCATCACAACAGTTGAAAACACGAAGACAACAAATAAACAGCTGCTTTGAGCTGGCAAAAAGGAGGCCAATTTGATCTTTGCAGAAAGAAAAGTGCCATCTTGCGTGTGTGCACGCGCACATGTGAGCAAGTGTGCGCGTATGGGGAGGGGCTGCGCTTCAAGGAGCTGCAGCTGCCAGCAGTTCAGAGAACAGCATCGACCGAGTTCTGGAGCACTTGGAGAGATTAGAATTACCATTCTTGGCACTCAGACGAGGGTCCCAAGTTTCCACACGAATTGGCTGCACCCATGTACATATCCCAACACACTCACACTACCTGTTGTAGCTAGGCTGTAGGGAAAACATCTGGACCCTGAGAACCAGGAGTCCTGGATCTGAAACGGCACCAACCCCCAGACACAGGCGAATGGGAGACAAACAACACAGGTTTTCCCATTCTGTGTATGGTAGGCAAACACCCTCTTGGAGAACCACAGCGCACCAACTTAAAATAATTCCTGGGCCCCTCTCCAGACTTAGTAGATCAGAATCTTCTAAGGCCCCATGAACTTGTTTTTAACAGGACTCTCATGTGATTCTTTTGCAAACAAAAGTTAAAGTACTTGGTGACATGTTGTCTCTAAGAGCATCAGTTAGTTATTGCTAAATTCCCCACGTCTCAGCAGTGTACAATACCAGACATTTATTCTCACAGATGAGCAGGTCCACAGAGACACCAAGTGCTGGAAGGCTGGGCAGCTGCTCCACATGCCTTGGTTCAGGGGCCCAGGCTGAGTGTGCAATGACTCTTCTCATGGCCATGGCAAAGATAGAATAAGGCCATATGGAAACCCACAGGGCTTCTTGTGACCTGATGTTAGAACAGGCTCACTGTCATTTTCACCCATGCAGTATCCAAAGGAAGTTGCACAGACAGGCCCAGAGTCAAAAGATGAGAAAGAGCACACAAAGAGGTAAAGAATTGGGACCAAGGGATGTTCACAGTTTGATTTTCTTCATCAACAAAAGAGCCGCAATTCACAATTATCCTATCTGTAGAATGGGTACATAGTAATCCCCATCCCTGCCTATGTTATAGAAATATTGCAAAGATGTAATGAGACAATGTATTTGATAGTGACTTCTAAACTGCACAGGATGTGTACATTAGCTAACATGACTGTTATTCCTGTAACATTAGTCCAGAAAGGTGGAGCAGGGTAGTAGACCAGATGATGCTGCATCCTGTCAGGTTCTCCAAATCCATGTTGTGAGACCAGATGGTATGGTGCTGCATGTTGGTCATCTACTCACCCTACCTTCTCTCGTGCTGTCCACACAGCAAAGAGCACCACGGGAGGTCACCCTTTGGTACACCCTAGCCTTCCTGCTGAAGGGGCCACAGTGACATTTCTAAAGACCCCAGCCAAGTGATCCTTTCACCACAGCACATAACACCAACATTCTGTGTACTTGTAGCTCATCTGTCCCTAGTTAACATTACACTCCTAAAAATGCTTTTAACAATCCAGGGCTACAGGAATGTATATGTCCTGAATGGTCATCAATTACATCATCCTGAGGATGCCCAAAGCACTAGCGCTCTTGGTAAAGGCTAGTTCTGCTGGATGAATCTGTTTTGGTCCCCATGCATTTTGTTCTGAAGGGCCCTGCCTAGTACCTTGCTATCAGGGAAGACATAAGCCAATGCTGTGGGGTCTGTCTCAATGCATTCATTATGATGGGCCAGCTGTGTAGAATGCTGACTCAGCACTTAGCCATCCTTTCCCACAGCACTACCATATGTCACTGGACCTGCAAGTGAGTGTACCCTGGGTATCTGGAACATGCCCATTTTTCTCAGTCTACCAAGCTTAGGCTCAAACCCAGACAGTAGCTCCTAGTCCATCTTCCTCTCCAATGTGCATCTGAGATTGAGCTTCTCTAGTCTGGATACGCAGACTTCAGCCTACATCTGGCCATTCACAGCTGGGCTGTGGTCTGAAGCTCTGCTTCTCTATCACCATCTCATCACCCCAGTAAGGGAACCTGCTGAACCTCTCCCAGAGCTCCTCTTGGGGTCTGTATTAAGGGTATGAATGTGCTTAGTAAAGATACTCATCTCTCTGGGATTCAGAGGGATATGGTAAAGACGGAGGCATATGTTTTCCACTTTCCAAATATATGTCTAGGTGAGACATTTGTGTCAACTTCACCTAGAACTCAATGAGTTTTTTCAGTCTCCAGATGCAAGCATTTGGCAAACCAAGAAATTTTTCTGTATTATTTCTTTATTTATTGCTTCTCCATCTGCTCACTTTTCTCCTTCTGGAACTCCTACTATTTACATGTGAATCTCCAAAATCTGTCCTCCAAATATCTTGTTTCTCCTCATAATTTCCAACTCTATTTTTTACTGCCTATTTGAGATGTTTCTTCTACTTGATCTCCTAAGCCACTAATTTACTTCTCAGTAGTTGCCATCTCCTTTCATTCAGCTACTGAATTTTTCAACCTGAAAAACAGGACTTTTACTTTCAGAAACTATTTATTATGCTGTGACTTAACCTCCCTCCGTGTTTTAGTTCTGTAGTTCCTGTAGCTAGAGTTTGTTCTCTGTGTCCTCAAGTAGCACCCCTACTCTGGTGTTCTATTTGTTCTCCTCTCCTGCTGAAGGGTCCCCTTAGGCATACTCTAACTTTTCTCAATGCCCTGCATCGACCTTGTGGACCTTGAAGGGCATTAGTTCCCCTCAGCAGCAATAAATGGTGACTGCTGTGAGTCTTGGTGGTGAGCCACTGCCCTCCAGGGGGGCTTCAGGTGATGCTGCTCTGCTTCTGCCCTGTGGCAGCCAGGGCAGCATGCTCTCAGCCTCAAGGGTACAGAGGTACCCTGTACACTCCTACTGCCTCCAGAAGTTTCTCTAGATCCAGGAAAACCCGCCGTATCCATTAATTACTTAGAATCTTCCCTGAAATATCAAACATGCATTTCAAACTTAATGTCCAAAACAGAACTCTTGGGTTTTCCTAGGAAACCTGATTCTCCCTCCCACTATTTCTTTCCTTCTGCAATCTATAAACACAGGAGTTATCCTTGAGTCCTCAATTTCCCTCACCAGGCACAATCAAAATCGATGAAGTCTTCTTGGGTATCCCAGGTCTAATTACCACATTTTCCTACCAAGATATTTAATCATCTAGAGTAATCAGAGTTTCTTAATTCGGCTATATAGTCTTGGATTTTGACTTCCTAATTCTAACTACTTATTCAGGCACTTTAAAAAAATGTTTAGCCAGGCTCTGTGGCTCAGCCTGTAATCCTATGATTTGAGAAGCTGAGGTGAGTGGTTTGCCTGAGCCTGCGGGTTCGAGACCTGCCTTGGCAACTTGGTGAGACCTTATCTCTACAATAAATAAAAGAATCAGCCGGGCGTGGTAGCGCGTGCCTGTAATTCTGGCTATTCGGGCTGAGGCGGAAGGATCGCCGGAGCCCAGGAGGTCAAGGTTGCAGTGGCCGGGAGCGGCCACTGCACTCCAGTCTTGGTGACAGAGTGAGACTCCAACTCAAAAAAAAAAGAAAAAATGTTTAATAAAAAAATGAATTCAAAAAATATATTAAAAATGAGCCAGGTGTGGTGGTGGCGCTTGTAATCCTAGCTGCTTGGGAGGCTGAAGCAGGAGGCTTTAACCCAGGCAGTTGAGGCTGCAGTGAGCTATGATGGTGCCACTGCACTCAACCTGGGTGACAGAATGAAGACTTGTCTTTTTTTAAAAATTTTTTTAATTACTCAGGCACTCATACATTCAACAAGTATGTACTCAGCACCTACTGTATGTAAGGTCCTGGCTTAGGTGCTTGGGAAATAATGGTGAACAGATCGTGTTCTTTGCCCTCAAGATATTTACGGGCACGGATGCCAACAGGGAGTACTGCACAGAGGGCTAAGTACAATGTGGAGACAAGGGCCGAGCAATGCGGGGACAGAAAGGATGCGTGCCCGTTTCCTCTGACTCATGTGAAGAGACCCAGTTCCTTCTTTCTTCCATCTCCTTCATTTATCTCTTCCTATTCAATAGGAGTCCCAGTCTTTCACATTCTCCCTGTCTCCCTCTCTGTGGGGACATCTCCCCCCTCCTGATGGCTGCGTCCTTCCTCTCCCTCATCTGTCTGGCCCCAACCCCCCTTTCCCTGGCAGGAGTTACAAAACCTTACTATTTTTAACCCTGTGGTGCATGGCTGAGAGGACCACCCTTTGAGCTCCTGCCCCACAGCACAGCAGCTGGGGAACCACCGTCAATCACCATCTCTTACCTGCTCCTCTTACTTCCAACACCTAAAGGCAGCATGGTTCAAGAGAAGATCCTAACTCAGCAAAACTTCATTTTAATTTCTCAAAACTATTCCTGGCTCTGCCAGCTGTATCACCTCAGGCAACTCTCTGGATCTTCCTGGGCCTTGGTTTCCTCTTTTGTCAAATGAATAAAATTAGAAACAAGATCCCTTTTGGAAGAGAAGACCCCATCTAGACTTGGCATTTTGTGAACTCATAAAACTTGTTTACTAGGAATTTAATTTGATGTAGGACTTTTATCTTGGTGAAGAGAAATCAAAAGAGAAACACAAATACTGCCTTCAGACTTAACTCCTGTCTTGTGCCCTGGGTCCTTACTACTCCAGGTAAGCTTTGTTGA
Organism: Carlito syrichta; assembly: GCF_000164805.1. Classification (NCBI taxonomy): domain Eukaryota; kingdom Metazoa; phylum Chordata; class Mammalia; order Primates; family Tarsiidae; genus Carlito; species Carlito syrichta. The sequence goes on along the minus strand of NW_007256193.1, from coordinate 389,880 downwards.
CCAGCATGCTAGTTTCAACTGAGCACTTTTTAGAAATGTAGCCTCCGGTGCCTACTGAGCCAGAATCCACACTTCAATCAGATGCAATCAGAATGAGAAGATTCCCAAGTGCTTTAGAGTATGAGAGGCACTGCCCGAGAGGACATAGCCCAAAGAGTCAAAGGGAGATAGGTTTTCGTTTCAAAAGAAGTAACTTTCTACTCAGAAGAGCAGACCACAGATGGAATGGGACATCTGAAAGTCAGTGGGCCTTGCCATGGCTCAAACAGAAGCAGAACATGCCCTTCTCAGGGGTGTCGTACCAGAGAATAGAACATTCTATAAAGGCTGGCCTGTGGGCTCCCTTCTCACTCTGGGGGATAAGGTTTTCATCCCACCTCTGCCTGTTGTTTTGGTTCCACCCAGGGTGGCAGGAGCCAAGATGCATGCCCACAGATCTATTTGGCTGGTTGGAGATAAACTTACCATGCCCAGGTGCAATGGCATGAGAAGCTGAGTACAAAAGAGGAAAATGGCAGGGGTCCATCCAACTGCATTATTACCTGTTCACCCAGACATGGCTCCTGGGAAGCCCCTAGGCCCACTGCAGGCCTGATACCTCCTTCCTTACTGGACTGCATGAGGGCCTTTCTCCCTGTCTGGTCAAGAGCCTGAATCCTCAATTTGAAGCTAATTCTCATTCAAATTAGTCCATCTCACAGATAGAATTAGAAACCGGGTGATGATTTGGAAAATACAATCAATTTAGTCCAATTGTTCTTGCATGTCAGCTCCATGTAATAATAAAGAATTTGCTCCTCAGGCTCAAGTGCAACACGGCCTCACTGTCCATGGGAGCAAGTTAGTCTGCGAGAACACAGGAGAGAAATGGGTGAAGGGCTGCATCCATCACCCAGGGGAGGTACCCAGGCTAGTGCCAGAGGAAGGGGGAGCAAGGAGGCTACTGGTCAGATTCTTGACCAGAGTGGGACAGTGCACTTGACGAGATCAGACCACAAGACAGGGCTCATAACAAGACAATGCACTTCTGTTCCTCAGTTTTCTTATATGCAATTGGGTAGTGATGGTACCTACCCTTGCCCATCACAAAAGTTGTACCTAAGAACAAACAAAGAAAAACCATAATTGTTGTGAACATTCATTCATTCATTCATTTTTCATAAATATTTACAACATCTGGCATTAATTAAGTGCCAGGCATATGGCAAACATCATGCTGGGTGAAGGAACTGATCTAATGAAGAAGATACAGTCTGAAATTTCAGGGAACTCAAGCAAAATTATACACTGATCATAAAGACTAGCAACGCTGGGGATGGGAATGGTGGTGGTGGTGGTGGTGGACGGGCATTCACCCCAGAAGATGTTGCTTGCCTGGTGACTGATTTTAATATGCAGTGAAAGATTGTTCCTCCCATTGCTCATCTTGGCTATGAGCTAAGAGAGATTAAAATGCTTTTGTATGAAGCAAACAATATGCATATTTTATGAAATACATTTCTCTGCCTGTTTAATTGTGGGATCTTGAAAGGAGGCAGGGAGCTTCACCATTCACCACTGGGAAGAATGGATGGGGTTTTAGCTGTCAGCCTGGGGAGGACCCTGACCACTGTCATGTCCTGGCTCTCCAGGCCTGCTGGGGCCAAAGCAAGCAGGAGGATTAGGCCATGTGATGTGGCCTGGGCAGCTTTCTTTTCTCCCTTGGCATGGATGCACAGTCTTAAAATGTCTGCTTTCCCATTGCTTAAGTTTCCTCGAATCTAGTTTATCACAAATCAGTCTGCTGAGATTCACAACAATGATGGTGGTTTATCAGAGAACAAAGAAAAAGGCCATTAGAAACAGCTCGTCCTAGAGACACTGAGAAATCGCTTATGCTGGGTTTCTAGAAGTATCCCCAGTGGTCTTCCCAGGTGCTCGCATTGCCAGGACATGCCCAACCTTCCCCCAGTCCTTAATCTAGAATGTAAACATTCCAGGCCCGTGCCAAAACAGCATTTAGGACTCTAAAGGTGGTTTCAGATTAGGTATCCACTGAGCCTTCCTGCATAGCAAACATGGAGTCCTACTAGGTGATCTGTGGGTGATCACAGCCAGGCCAAACCTGAGAGAGGGGGCTTTGTCCTTGCCCTAGCTATATCAATTGACACACACCACTGAACAAAACCTTGTGTAGGTTCATCAGAAAGCTGATGAGCCAGAGCTCAGGACTCTTCCTGCACATCAGCTCTAGGAATTCCACTTTCAAGTTATGCCAGTCAGGCTGCCATCATACAGAGACAACTATCACTTGATTTAGGGACACCCGTGCCAGGACTTCATCATACCTTCTCCATCATGTCATCAGTCCCATAGAACACTCTCCTTATTCCCTGTATTGTATCTTATTAGCTATTCCTTTTCCCTAAGAGACTGTAGATTCACAGAGGGTAAGTAGAATGTACTTCTCAGTTACAAAAATTAGCAGGCCCTCAGTGAATGTTGATTAAATGAGTGAACAACAACAACAAAAAGAACTGAGGGAGGAGAACGTGTAGAACCAATGATTTTTAAAGACATGTAATCCTAGAAGTTAAAGGGATCTTAGACATCCTAGTCAACAGAAATGGCTCACCTGTGCGTGCTCTGTGCATGTCTCCCTCTCTTTCTTTCTCTCTCTCTCTCCCTCCTACTCTATCTCCCAATCTCTCTCCCTCTCTCTCTTCCCCTCTCCCACTCTCCCCCTCTCCCACTCTCTCTCTCACTCTCTCTTCCCCTCTCCCACTCTCCCCCTCTCCCACTCTCTCACTCTCTCTTCCTCTCTCATCCTGCCCCCACCTGAGGCAGACATGACTAACTGGTCACAGTACTCTGTCCTACTTACCACAGTTGTAGCTTCCACACACTTTATAGCACTTCACACATCCACAACCAACTTACTGAAATGCGCATCTGCGATACATGGATTGACTACCCTGATCTAGCTCAGTCCCTCTTTTGGAACATGGGCTCTATCTTCAATCCTCCCCTGAATAGTGCCCTGTTTCCACTCGCTGCTTTATCTACCTGTCTCTTTAAGAAGATCCTGTCTTTGTCAAAGAAACACCATGACAAGACCTCCAAACAGGGCTCCATGCAGACGGCAGCGTCTGCTTCCACAGTGTGATGCCTTCCTGCCAAGTACACGTTGGGTTTCCAGAGACCTGATACTACTCATGTCCAGATGCAAGAACATATGCCTTTCATGAGTGGTGCTGGCCTTGGTGCTGAAACATAGATATGTATATATGAGACTGTAAAACCTACATTATTGAGGATTTAGGGTGTTTGCTTTGCTGAATGAGGGATTAGAGACCAGAAAGCCCCAAATGACCATCCGTTTGCAGAAAACAGAGCTGGAGAATTAGAACTGTTAGATGTGTGCTCAAACCCAGGGGGCCCTATTAAAACTCTTCCTAACTCCCTAGACCCTTAATCCATCACTAGGCTATTCGAGGACAGATCACCAGTTCCCCCACAGAGACTCTGAATGCTTTCTGCCAGGAAGTACTCATCAGATAAAATGCAGTTTTTCCAGTTCTAGGCATGGGTACAGGCATAGAGGCTGGGAAGCTAATTGTCTGGGCAGTAGGCCCAAGACTTCTATCCCTGGGATCTCACTGAAGGGCCAACAGCTTTGTGCTTTGCTGAGAGCAGTGTCCAGGCACTCCAATGACCTTGCTCCCTCATGGTTTCTCAGCCTCCAAGGAAGGAAAAGCTTGTCCTCCACATTTATTATGCTTTCCATTCATGGGTCCAAATTTCCTCTGTCTCACTTCCCAGAAATCATGACAGATTCCTGCTTCTCTAATAAAGCCTCACTCCCTGGGGGTACTGGGGGTACACCTACCTGTGCATCCTCGGTGGGACAATGACAGATGAGTACATGCACCATGTGGTGTGGGATTCTTCGTTGGACTTTTTCACTCTCATCAGGAAAACCACTGCTGTAGATTCCCAGGGGGACAAGGAGAGAGTACATGGCTCCTAAAAATGGAGGCCCCAGCAATCAGGCAGCTAAGACGAGCAGAGTGGGAGCCAGGCACTGTGTGTGTGAGGGCAATGTTACCACTCTGGGCTGGTTAGCTGAGAAGGAAGGCTCGTCTGAGAAGGAAGCATCATTAGAAATCTGGATCAGACCAAAATTCCTGCTGAAAGAGAAGGGCTAAGGGACATGCTCTTCAGTCCCACCAGCTTCCCATGATCTGTAAGTCTGCCAGGGAGTGTTTAGTGTGAGTTCTCTCTTTTCCTATCTCAAATAACGGTTCAGACCTCATGCAAAAACATCATTGTCCGCTCTCAGGGGGATTCTTAGTATCCCCCTTCCAACCCTGCCACCCTCTTGGTTCCAGGGTGGAGGGAAAGAAAGTCATAGGCCTCAGGCATCTTGAGAGGGAGGAGGAAACAGATCTGCTTCTGATATACCATTTTGTTCATCAAACTTTTCAGTACAAGACTTTTTTTCAGTATGTGCCTGATCCAAAGCCTCTGTCTTAAGTCTGAAGTTTACTTGCAGCTGTTATGGTCTTCTCTTTTTCTTCTTCCACCCAAAAAAGTCATTCTACCCCAACGCCTTGTTTCTTCCAGTAAGAAGCTGAAGGCTGCCCATGACTTCACTCCCCTCCTCTCCCAGTTTTTGATATCTCACCAGTTCCTTCTTAGGTCTCAGCCTGGTCTGCTAACAACCCAACCCTCTGCCCACCCCCCATTTCCCTTCAGAAGAATCCGGGGTTAGGGCACATGGGGAAAGGCAGATGGCAAAACTGAAGCACAGAAACCTCAGGCTTGAGAGAGCTGCAGGTCTAAAAGCTGGAGCTGGTTCTTCATTTCTGTATTTTCATATGCTAGCAAAGTTCCCAGCCAGAAACTAGATGAATGAATGAATGAATGAGATCAAAGCACCACCCATAAGGGAGGACTCCCGGTACCTTCTTTCTGTCTTCCAATTTCCTAGAGGGATAGCATGAGGAGTGACTTCTGCAGAAGCTCTAGGAGCTCTCAAAATTCTAAGATGTTTGCCCATCACCCCGGCTATGTAGGGGAGTTCAGACAGGAAATTAAACAACTACATCCATCATATTTATTGAACAGCTACTCTCTGGAAGACGCTGGTACAGGAGGTCACTCATGCACAAGGATCCACAACTCTGAGCAGAGAATGTCCTTCTTGCTTCACACGACTCTCTCCCTAACCATGCTCCTACCTCACTGGCTGTTTACTCCTCAAATGCCCCAAGCCTCTTGCTGCCGCCCCATGTTGCTTCTTTCTGTTCTTCTGGCCTGGGTCCCCTTTCCCCCCGGCTCTGCACACAGCTGACTCTTCTAGTCCTCCAGGTCTTAGCTCAAATATGACCTCTTTAAAGAGGCTTCCCTGAACTCTCTAGTTCTTGGCCCTGTGCACTTCCTTCCTATATTTTGTCCACATCTATTCTGTGTCTTTCCATCTATGGACCCACCAGCATATAAGCCTCAAGGTACACTCTGACAATGAAGATCATGAGGCTTGGAACTAGACTGCCTTCATCAAATACCAGCTTCATCACTTACTGAGCACATGACCTTGTTCACGTTACCCCATATTCCTGACTTATAAACTGGAAACTATCACAGGACCTTATCATTAATGTCACTTCATAAATAACACCTTATGGAGTGAAGTACATTAATTAATGCATGTGGAGACAGGGCACTTCCTGGTTCATACCCAGGGCCTGATCCAAGTGAACTTTTCTAACTGCTGCTGTTTCCTGCCATATCCCTGGTGCCCAGCAAACCACCTGGCATATGTCTGGAGCTTTATAAGCATGAGTTGAACAGATGAACACACACATGCATGGGTAAGAGCTTCCAGAACTGCTATGGAACTGCAAGGAAGGGTAGCTCACTGCTGAGATGCCTAAGAGCAAGGAGGGCTGCAGGGAGTGGGCAAGAGCTGCAGAGCCTGGGCTAGAAGGTACTCCAGAGAAACAGAAGGAGTAGGCTCTTAGGAGGCATCAGAGTGGCTGGGGAAGTCAAGAATCAGCCCAGGTCATGTTTACTTTCCCAAGAGGACAGAGGACAGTCCCAGATTTGCCTCTGATGTTCCCCCACTTGCAGGATTCTACTCCCATCATCTCTCATGCCTCCCTTGGCCACAGGAAAAACAAAACAAAACAAAAATCACATGACTGAAGTGTTCCAAAGCTATGCGCTGCACCCTTGCCCTGGACGCAGAGGCTAGAGGTGCAGGAGCTGGCCAGCCCAGGAAGGATGCTGGCACTACTCCAGAGCAGGGAGGAAAGAGGAAGAAACTGAGAGTCCTTATGACCAAATGACCATTTCCAATCTATTATGGGGAAAGAGGGTGTTCGAGAGCCAAAACTTGGGTTAGAAGGTCTCCTCCCCTTTGTCTGGGCCATAAACTTGACCACCCAAAGCAAGAACATCTACATGCATCCGGTGAGGAGCCACCACAGGAGTGTATCAGCGTGCCTGCCAGACACTGCAAGGCACAGCTGGGTCCCTGGGGAACCTGTCTGACTGCTGAGACAAGGCAGAGGACAGTTCTTCCTTCCCTCACTCCTTCACTCTCTGAGGGTGCCTTGGTGTGCACATACATGTGCACGTGCTGTCGTCCTTGCCGGGACAATGATAGGCAAGCACATGCACCATGTGGTGTGGGATTCTTCGTTGGACCTTTCCACTCTCATCAACAAAATCACTGCTATAGATTCCCAGGGGGACAAGGAGGGAGTGCATGGTCCCTAAAAATGGAGGCCCCAGCAATCAAGCAGCTAAGAATGGCAGGGTGAAGGCTGGGGGTTGTGCTTGCAAGGACAGTGTTGCCTCTCTGGGCTGGTTAGCTGAGAAGGAAGGCTGATCTGAGAAGGAAGCATCATTAGGAGTTTGGAGCAGACCAAAGCTCCTGCTGAAAGAGAGACCAAGGCAGACAGAACCCATGAGGGGAACAATTAACTGATAAGAGTAAACTAATTGTTATTCATATTAAATTAGGGCACAGGTGATTTGGAGAAAACCTACAGACCCTCCCAGATGTTTTGTGGGTTTTGCATTGCTGATGATGGTTTTATGGGACTCTTCTGGGATTCAGATTATGGGAAATGGGCCAGGACCAGAGCGGGGGCAGGGCTCCCGTCCTGCTTAAGTACACAATAAACACATAACGGCTTGTCCCAGAAGACAGACCCTGGCTTTGCATACTAAACATTCTGGTGCTAGGCTTTGGGGGCCTCTGTGAAGAGGGGCTCACTCCTGGCAGGGGAGGCAGGGAGAGGGGAAGATCAGTCATTCAGGGAGCCGGAGAGGCTGCTCCAGATGTTTGGCTCAAGGGCCAAGTTGTGGGGATGCACTAAATCCAGACGTGGATGGAAAAGATTTCCACAGACCTGCAGAGGCCAAGCAGAAAGGCAAAGAACAGGGGTAGGAGGCTGGCAGGATGGCTCAGGCCACTGGGGTGTATGCACATGTGTCTGTGTGGGTGCACATGTGTACACATGTATATGTGCACAGGAGGTAAGTGAGAGTCATCTGTGTGCTTTCATTTTGGTGTGTTTGCATGGGTGTCTACCCCTATATGCATGTATTGTGTCTACACAGATGTTTGTGCATTTGTGTGTGTCTATAAACTTGGGCTGTTGCCAAAACTTTCCACTGAAGTGAAAGGCAGGCTGTTGTCTCCTTCACTGAGCCTCATCATGCTAATTTTAACCTCATATTATTGTTTTAAGTTAGCTCTAAAAATTAATATTGCCAAATTCCGTAAACAGCCTGGGGCTAAATTGCAAGACAAGTCCCTAGAAAGGGGTTTTATTATCACTATTGCTCTTACCAGAATGGTGAGGTAGAGTTTGTCATCCCTCCTGTGGCATCTAATTGAGCTCCCATGAGCTGGGGAGAAACACCTCTGAGAACCCCCACAGAGAGCATCCAATAGGCACAGCTCGGCAGGACCAGACAAGACTTCAGACCCTTTAGTCCTATTCCATTTTATTACTGAAGAGAGGAGAGGTCTCTCTGGCCAAGTCACTCAGCTGGTGCCTGCAAAACTGGCCTAAAACCCACTGCATTGTTCCTGAGAGCACCACTGGAGCTCACATTCACAGATCTGTTTCCCTGTAGGTAAAATGAGGGGCAGGAGCTACACATCTCCAAGGTTAATTCTGCCTTACCCTTGGGGCTTCTGTGGCTGAGATGGCCTGGCTCAGCTGAGGAGAGAAGCACTTTGCCCTTCAGAGTGGTCTGGCTCCTCCTCGGTGTTCCCTGGTGCTCTCCTACCCTGCTACTGTACCTGCCCTGTCCTCCCTTCAGATAGTGTGGAGTCAGAGGGGTAGCAGTTTGGAGGCAAGCAAAATATCAGAAGGAAACCACAGCTTCAGGACAGGATCTCTTAGCAGAGTCAAGGGGAGCAAGGGTTAGTCCAGCAGGGGCAGAAAAATGCAGATAGAACTTGCTGTAATTCTATTCATTGAGAAAAGGAGGGCCAGGCTTTGTGCTCAGCCTGTAATCCCAACACTTTGGAAGGCCAAGGTGAGTAGATTGCCTGAGCCCGCAGGCTCGAGACCAGCCCAGGTAACTTGGTGAGACCTCATCTCTACAATAATTTTTTTTTTAAAAAACTAGCCGGGCGTGGTAGCATGCGCCTATAGTTCCAGCTACTTGGAAGGCTGAGGCGGATAGCTGGAGCACAGCAGGTTGACACTGGGGTGGCCGGAGATGGCTGTGAGTGTGCCACTGCACTCCAGCCTGAGCAACAAAGTGAGACTCAAGGAGAGAGAGAGAGAGAGAGAGGACATGATCCTGCAGGAGATGCTCAGGCTAGATTTGGAGGAACTTCCTTGTTGGCAAAAAGGGCTATTAGGCGCAGGAATGAAAGAGGGAATGAGAAGAAGGGACAGCTATCCCCAGAGATAGTAATTCATTACTTTTTCAAATGTCTGTAACATGATGTGGATGGTGAGGCCGCTTCCTCACCTCAAGGTCTTGACCGAGGTAGCTGATTCTGAAGCCTCTACCCTCCACCCTCCACCCCCTACTCTCACACATACTCAGTGGAAGGAGTAGGGCATGATTTCTGATGGGGCAGAAAAGGTGGGGAAGGTGGCCTGTGATTCTCAGCCTCAGCTCACAGTGTGGTGGCACAATTTTGATTCAGCAATGTTTAGCAGTGAGTCTAGAGCTAGCCACTGGGCTAGGGAGGGAGGTGGCACAGCCAGGGGGAAGCACTGCCAGTCTGCCTATAGCAGTTGGCCTTCTCCTGGAGCTGTGAAAAGGACACAGTTGGATGGCCCTGAGGACAGGTGTCCCAGAGGATGCCCGGGACACAAATCTCTAAAATGAGTACAAGGATCGCTTCTAGGTCTCTTGCAAGTTGATGCGAGAGCATTTGGGAATATCTTCATAGAGGGCTCCATGCCGCCTTACACGAGTGCACGCTTACACTCATGCATACACACGCGAATATACACACACTCACTGGCCACACATTCCCCACTCCTCTGCACAACCCCCCCCC
>NW_007256193.1:379715-380331 GCF_000164805.1 Carlito syrichta | reverse complement strand
GGCTGCCCCCTTAGCCTCTCTGTTCCTCTCCACCCCGTGCCTTGCCTCCCTGCCTTCTCTTTGTAATGCCCAGTGCACCGCCTGGAAAGGGGGTGAGGGTGTGAGGGTGACAACCGCTTCCACAATGCAGCTGCGCCGACAGGTGGGGCCGCCCCATTGGCCGGCGCCTGAGGACCCCCTCCGCCACCCCCACACAAGCACCCCTGTATCCTGGCAAGGTACCATCCGCCCCCACCAGCCACCTTGCGCTCCAGGATGCCTCAGGTCAAGGAGGGAGCCGCATCTCCGCCCGCATCCCTCACCCCCATTCCCAGCTCGGCCTCTCGTTTCCAGAGACCAGCCGCCCCCCCAGCAGCCTAGCCCGGAAACAATCACCCTTTGAGAGAGGCTGCCAAGCTAGGCGCCAGGAACAGCCAGGATGGAGGCGGGGTGAAGTGGGGGTGCAGGCAGGGGGCCGGGCGAGCTTTAACTCTAGAGTGCCAAGGCTGGGGTGCGTTCGGCCGGCGCTGCAGCCCCTGCTCCAGCGCCTCAAGCTGGAGCCGCCTCAAATGGGGAGGCTGTGTGTGCGAATCGGGGTAGGGAGGTTGTGGGGGAGGTGATACCAATCATTGGGGGG
>NW_007256193.1:368681-379257 GCF_000164805.1 Carlito syrichta | reverse complement strand
GGGGCAGCAGCCTGGGGGCGCCGGGGCCGGGGCGTAGGGCCGCCGCCCGCGATGGACCGCGCCGGGGCCGATCTGGACTCGCCGCCGCAGGTCAGTGCTCTCCGCGCCCCCCGCCGCACCGCCGCGGCGCACAGAGCCCCTTTATGCGTCCCCATCAGTACCCACGCCATGTCCTCCCGGGTGCGCGCGCGTGGTGTGTGTGTGTGTGTGTGTGTTTGTGTGTGGTGCGCGCAGTGGGGCAGCTGAAAGGGGGCCGAGAACCGAGCCGGGCTGGAGACGCTGCCGCTGAGGGTCTGCAGAACAAAACCCGGGCACCGCCTGCTCTCCTTGGACCGTGCTTGGGGAAAAGCCGGGTCTAGGCATCCTGCCACAATCCACCCCGGTTCTTAGCCTGGCAGTCTCTTGCCACCTCAGCAGGTGGTTTCTGGTGGCCCGGATGAGGAGTCAGGGGTCAGGCCCCCACGCCGAATCCCCCCCGCTGCACCCCTGCCCCCCGACACTATCCCCATACGCTCTGCGGCTCCCAAGCACTGCCAAGTTAACTCTCTTCAGGGGACCCAGGCTCTGCAGTTCTGCGGGGGGTGCTGACGGGCCCAGGGGTGGTAAAGGGTCCTTGGGACCCTCGGTGTACAAGGAGGAAGGAGGCACGACCCGTTCGCCCCCCTCCCCTCTGCACCTGGGCTCGGATCTGAGGTCCTGATCTCTCCAAAGTCAGAGCATACAACTTCAAAAAAGGAAGCTGAGAGTGCGGCAGGAAAGAAGAGAGATGGAAGCCACCGGATCCAACAGTGCCAGGGAAGGGGGTGGCAGCCTCTCACCAAGTAACAGGTCAAGACGTCCAACCCCCATGCACACTCACGGAGACTCGACTAGCCTCCTGGCCCCTTCCTCCCCACCAGCCAGGCCTAGTCCCAGCTGTGCACAAGCTGATGGCTTCGCGTGGAGGCGGAAGCTGAACGACTCTAAGATTTCTAGTGCACGGGACTCTGAAGGGGCCTTTGCTGACAGTGGCCAGCCCTTGCTGGTGGGGTCCTCTGTCTGCATGCGTACGGTCTGGGTGGGATACCTAGGGAACTCTGAGCTTGAGCTGTGTGGCAAGCAGGTTTAGGATCATGGGATGTGGATGTCCTAGTGCGTAGCACTGTGAAATTGCTGCATGTGTCTGTGTGGAAATGAGAGGCACTAGGGTTGTGGGCATGTGGCTGCACTAGGCTGTTCTAGGGTGTTTCAAGTCTTGTCTTCTGTGCTTGTATCTCCCTACCTATGCCAGTGCCCACCACAGAGACTGAGACATTTCTGTTTCTTCCCAGAGACTGCTTTGTTGGTGACCATCAGTAGCCTCATTGGACCCAACATCAAGTCTTTCCTTCCTTTTCATGGAGGGAAGACCCTTTCTCAGGAGACCCTCAAAGAGACTTTCCCGTTATGTCCAGTCCATGACCAATACCCCACGGTTCTGGAGCTACATCCCATTTTCCCTCCCCCCGCCTTGATAAAAACAGAAATGCTTGCCAAGGGTAATGGGACCTGGAAAGTTGGTGGTTTATGCCCCATGCCCCTTCAGCTCTGGAACCAGAAGTCTGCTGGTCCCATTTCTGTACCTGCTCCTTAGACGCTCAGGAATTACCCAGGTTCAGGCACATGCATAGAGATTGGGCTGAGCACATCATATACGTTTCTGGGGAGCAGGTACTAACTGTCCCACCTGAAACATGGGTCAGGTAAATCAGAGAGGGGGACAGCTCCAGCAGCAGGATTGGAGCCTGTGGCAGAGACCAAGGGCTCCAGAGGAAGATGCCACGGGCTAACCCGGTTCCCCTGCTCAGTCTTCTGAAGAGGCCTGGATTTTCCCAAAGGAGTTTATTGAGAGTGAGGGGACCAAGGCAGCCGTATTGTTCCTGGCTGTGGAGTGCAGGCAGGCAGGGAGCTTTGCAGATGTGCGGTGTGCAGGAGGATGCACTGACTGAGAGCCAGGCTCTGGGGATATGAGCACGGTGGTCCATTGTGGCTGGAAGAGAGGGATGCCTGAGCTCTTCTCTCTGCTGAAAACTGGCAGGGAAGAGAGGCAGGGGCTCGGGAGGAAAAGGAATCTGAGAGCCTGAGACAGGCGTGAAGGAAGGCAGAGTGAAATGAGAGACAAGAGCATAGAAGCACACTTGCAGATGGCAGGGGGAGGCACACAGGCGGAAGTCAGGGCATGCTGGGTGGGGAACTGGGGCAGGCCAGGGGTCCGCCTTCCCAGTGCCCCCCCATCTGCATTGGCAGTTGTCTTTTGCCCCTGCAGGGGCCCCACAGTGGAGTAATTGGATATTCTACTGAGGAAGGCTCTTTCCCGTGGCTCTGATGAATGCAGGGGTCTTTTAAGGAAAGGCCCAAAGGCAGAGCAGAGACAAATTGTGAGGCCAAGAGCATCGAGAGGATGCAGGGACCTTCAGGGACACCCTCTTGCCCATGACCATCTCCCAGCGCTAAGGGCTTTTCTCCACCTTCTGTCCTTGGCCCTGCTGTTCCTGGTCCTGGGATGCAGTGCAGTAGGAGTGGGGTCTGGGGAAACCTGGCACCTGGAGAGATACAAGAAGAGAAGCCTCTTTCATGCAGCCCCTCCCCAGGCCTGCAGATAAGAAGACCTTTGAGGACACTACTGAAGGTCAGCAAGGGGACATGGAAGTAGAGCAGCAAGGACAAGCCCTCAGCCAGGCTGTCAGAGGTCCAGTCTCATCTCCATCTATGACCAGATGATTGGACTTCGGGAAAAACTGAATCCTCCAAGCCCTGGTTTCCTGAAGGTCTATAGATTGAGAAACTCTCATCTTACCAGACTGTTTTTAGAAGAGCGGCTAGATGAATTTTAATTTAATTTGTTGTATACACTCTCGCCCCCACTTACTCTCAGTAACTGGATGGCTCTAGAATTTGGAGGAGCTGTGCTTTGGTGAGGCCAGCCCTGGTGCCAATCCCATTGGAATCGATTAGTCTGTCCCACCTGTGCCCTCACCGCTTTGAATCACCACACCTCCTGGATCAGGGCTGCACCAGCCCTTCCTTATCCAGGCCCAAAGAGCACAGAGTATGTCTCAACTAGCAAGGACCATCTGAGAGACACCACGATTGTTTTTGCCAAACAACAACAATTTTTACTTGTCTAATTATTGTTAAATATGATCATTCCAATCTATCAGCAAATGGTTGTCTAAAAAATTTAATGAAATTTATAAAAGCTTCAAATCTGCAACCTATTTTTTTCCATGCCTCACGGTGACAAGGTGGTCGGAGATCACTCAAAATTCAGTTCACTTGCACCAACATTGACTGCGTGCCTACTGTGTTCCAAGTTCTACACCAGGTGCTGGGAACATAGAGCATTAAATAGTACCAAATTAGTGTTTTCTATTTAGCCCTGGAAGGGTTATATGGGTTGCTTTTTTTTTTGCAGCTACAGCAAATTTACTTTTCTAATGAGGTTTAGCTCTAGCCAATATTAAAATGAGTCTGCGCTCCCTGCGCACACACCAGCTGATAGCAGAGCAGGAGGCAGCCTCCACGCCAAGTGCCTGGCAGGGATTAAGGCTTGCCACCGATAAGCCCCAAAGTGGAGAGTGTAAGTCTGGATCAAGAGTTGACTGGATTTGAGGACTAACCTTGCCCACGGGGGCGTGGGATCTGCAGCTCAGTGTTCCGAGCCACAGGCAGGATCTGTCTTATATGTGTGAAGTGTTGAGCCAGTTATCTGCTCACATGAAGGAAGCCAAGAGAGTGGGAAAGGAGAGAGCAGAGATACGGAGGCGTGGCCATGAGAGTGGGTGGCATCACAGCTGGAACCCTGCTAGGCTTGTCCCCTAGGCTGACTGTAGGGTCCACTCCTTCACCTCTGTCCACCCTGCTTCCTTCTGTCTAGGGCAGGTAAGCTGTCTAGCCTAGTCATTCGGCCATCGCACAGACATTGGGTGTTGCGGGGCTGCTTCCCTCCCCACCCTGAGCAACTTCTCAGCCACACCAGCCACACCTCAAGTGCTCAGTCACCACATGTGGCTAGGCTAGTGCCTGCCATCATGGACAGCACAGATATAGAACTTTCCCAGCAGCCCAGAGGGTTCTAGTGGACAGGGCTTTTGTAGACCTGGCCCTGCACAGATGGTTTGGCTAGGTGCATGGCCAGACTGCTAGACTCAGATGCCAGCTCTTACTAACTGTGTGGCCTTGGGATGTCGCATAACCTCTCTGTGCCTCAGATTTCTCATTTTTAAAATGAGGGTAATAATAGGATGTTTGTGAGGAGGAAATGAGTCATTACAGTTAATCGTGCTAATCACTCAGAACATGCGATAGCAAGTGATTTTTATTTTTTGTTTGAAAATAAAAAGCCATCTTTATTATTCATTTATTTAACAATTCACTTAAGCATTTAACAGCCTCTTATATGCTAGGCTGTCTACGGTCAGCACATGACCTGACTTACTGTCCTCTCTAACCCTTCCTGAGCCTGTTTCCTCACCTGTGAGAGGAATGTGGCAAGATAACAGCCCTGGCATCACACACCCATAGAATGAGATGAGAAATGTGTCCTCCAGATAAAGGGGGCTGATGTTTTGGGGGGGTAAGAGCAACTGAAATTATGTTTAATCGCCAGAAAGCTTATGCTAAGCCACTATACTTCAAAATAAAATCAGCAAAGGAGGTGTGGTCAGCTGCAGCCAGCATTGTGCCCAACAGGGAAGGAGGAAAGGATTTGGAGACCCATACCTGGGCTCACCCCCATCTGGTCTTGAGGGTGTAAAAGCAAAGAGACCGTGTCCTAGGCTCAGCAGAGGGCAATGGCGGGAGGAGGGCCTTGGTCTGCAGGCCTTAGAGGTCAGCTGACTGTGCCTTCCCGAGACCAGGTACTGTTCCCAGCTGCGTCAGCAACTCACTGTGCGACAGACTCTGGCGGGACCTCGGTTTCCTCATCTAAGAGAGGAGGGCAAGGACTGCGTGAGCATTTCCTCATACAGGGAGATTGCACCCCTTACCTTGTGAAGCTCCCCACAGAGTGCCCCAGGAGCAAGAGGCCAGGGCGAGGGGCCTGTAGCCAGGCTGTGAGGCTGGAAGGGCAGAAGGGATGGTCTGAGATCAGTAATCTGCCACTGGCAGCTGCAGACTAGCAATGGACACCCCAGACTAATTGGTCAACAAGGCTTCTCCCAGAATTAGGATTCTATAACTCTGAGCTGCTCCTTTTCACGGGTAAGGGAACAGACACCTAGAGCGGTTCCACTCCTAAGGTTACATCCTAGTCTGCAGCCTACATCCCTCAACTCCCTCTGTGGCAGATTGCCTGTCTTCTGGGCTGACGGAGATGTGCAGGGCCAGGATGCCACCTCCCCCAGGGTCAGGGCCCAACACCGACAGTCCCAGGACCCCCTCACCCGGGCAAGGATGGGCCTTCTCTCTTTGCCATCAGACAGCTGAGCCCAGGAAGACCAACCTAAGCTGTTTCTGACAGAACCCTTGGGAAGGTCAGATTTTTCAGGCCACAGGCAAGAATTTAAAATACAAAACTTTAATTAAATCAGTGAATCATTTGCCTGCTATATAGTGTGTCCATGCACGCTCTCACCAAAGGAATAAGGTCAGCCTGAAAATCACCAGGGTTAGCTGTCGGAGACCCTCTGTGGTTTCAGATGTGGATTCTTGGACTGTGTGGCTCCTACTTAGCCCAGACCTGAAGTCCTCTGGGTCTCCATGGCTGACTGGGGGGTCCCTTCACAGATGTCTTCTTAAGCCTGAGGAAATTTGGGGATTGTCCCCAGCCACCTTCTCCATCACCACTGTCTTCACACCCCTGAAGATAAGTCCTGACTCCCAAGAGGTATTAGTGCTGTGTTCCCTGCAAGGCACAGTTAATGAAATAATGCAGCCCTGTTAGTGATGCTGACAGGTTGTCACTGCCAAGATGGCTCCTTCCTGTGGCCATCCTAGGTATATATTAGGTTCCTTTACTCAGTTCCCTTTGCTTGCTTCTCACCTGCCCCCATAAGCTCTCTCTCCCTCTCTCACCTTCCCTTCATCCACAGCCCACAGAGTGGGAGAGATGACCATGTGTCGCATGGGAGGACATTGAGCCTGCAGAGGCAAAGGTACCAGCCAGCTGGCACCCACACCATGATTGACTGTCATGGGCCTAGCCCCTCTCTCTGCCAGCCTGCTTGGGTTGACGTACAGCTTCTGGGCATGTTATTTTCTTTATCGGTCAGAGAGTTTCTGAACTTACGCTTAAGTATTACTCTCCTAACTCATCACTTGTCGATATTAACTTCTTCTCCCACTCATAAATCTCTCTCTCTCAGAGCAAGTGTTCCAGCTGTTCCCAGACCTGACAACAGGGAGACAATTGCTGGCTGTCGTATGTGGAGATGCACATGCTTCTTAGTGGTATACCTGAACCTCTGGGGTGGGGGAACTTCCCCCAAGTGTGCCTTATGCCTGTCACTCCCATTGTCAACCCCAGGGTGGTACACACTTGCGATCACACACAGGCACCCAACACAGCCCTGCGAAGGGAAAGCTCACTGAACCTGCTCCTCCAGAGGGCAGGTTCAGGGGTGCTACATCTTGGATGACATCTAAATAGACCTTCTGGCAGCCTTTTTTTAAAAAAAATTGTGGCTAAAACAAACCCCACATAACGTAAAATGTATTATCTTAACCATTTTCAGGTGTATAGTTCAGTGGTGTTAAGTATATTCACACTGCTGAATATACAAGCCCCAAAACTTTCCGTCTTGTCAGTTAGAAACTCTGTACCCGTGAAACGACTCCCATTGTCCCCTCCTCCTGGCCCCTGGAAACCACCATTCTAGTTTCTGTCTTTGTGAATTTGACTATTCCAGATACCTCAGAAAGTGGAATCCTACAACATTCGTCATTTTTGTTTGTGGCTTATTTCACTCAGCACATCCTCAAGGTTTATCCATGTTGCAGCATGTATCAGAATGTCCTCCCTTTATAAGGCTGAGTAATACTCCATTGTCTGTATATAGCACATTTTCTTCCATTTGACAGGTTCTTTGAGGCCAGGCCGTGGAGCAAAAAGTGCTCAATGAATGGCAATTGTCCCACTTGCCCTTCCCACTCAGGAGATGTCTAAGCATAGGGTGACCCAGCAAGCACTTCTGCTCAGAGTGAAGCTATGTGCCATATGTCACGGGAGCATGAGAACGGAAGGAGCCCCATTGTATTTGGCACCTGGTCAGGCCTCTGGTTGCTCCCTTCCTCATCCAGTGCTGCCTGAGCCTCCTCTGGTACCCTGTGTGTGGAACCCCCAGGATGTAGTGGCCTGGTCCTGGGGGCTGGGCAACTCAGCAGGTAGCAGGACCAGCCATGAAGGAGGGAATGCATTTCAGGCAGACATACTGACCTGGGAAGGGATGCCTCCATCCTGTTCCCTGTCATGCTACCTTCCCAGGACCCTGAGAAAGAAATCTGCCCCTTACTCCTAGAATTCGCCTGGGTCAGGAGCCCAAGAGATGCCGGAGAGCCCCTCGGTGTGTGGCAAGGCCTTCCTTGAGCATGTGGCTTTGCGATGTTCAGGCTCCATCTCAGCGATCGATCGCTGATCCGTAGCCACCCTTCTGCTCGCTGTGTAATATACAACCTGGAAACATATAGATACTGTCAGCATAATCTACTGTGTGTGGGACTGAGATTTAGGGATCCTCTATTCATCACATCCACACCCTGCTCCGTGTGGGGCGGGGCACGCACTGCCTACTCTGGCTCACAGGTTCTCAGGCTTCTCCCTCAGGCCCCTCCCACACATTGTTAACTGTTTCCCCTCCTGGCAGTGAGGTTAACAGATAGGGAAGGATCTTAGGGGCAGGGCAGGCGGAAAAGAGGGAAGTGGGGGAGCCCTAGAGGTGGGAGGTGGTGAGCATGATGTTTTCCGGAAACCCAAGCCTGCACCCAGGAGAGAAGGGTCAGGAAGTGACAGTGCCCGGGGCTCACTGGCCCCAGACCCTCACTGACAAGTCTTAGTTCTCTGACAGTTCTAGGGGTAGGAGAAGGGAAGAGGGACCAAGACCTTCTGAAATCTCCAGTACTTCGTGGGTAGGGGTACAGAACCAACCTGTACGTGGGTGGGAGGAAGGGAGCAGAGGCCTTCGTGTGATAGCACAGCCTTTCCATTCTGCGCCTCCAATTCCCAATTTGAAAAAGTGAGTGACAGAAGCAGTGCCCACCTAAGGAAGCTGCAGCAAGACTGCACCAGGAAAATACTCATGAAAGTGCAGGGGAGCCTGCTTGAAACCATGGCAGGAGAGCCAGGGCACAGGGTCAGTTCTGTGGTGCCAGCCTCCCCATGTGGCCAGTTTACCCTTCCGAGGGCACCCCCATTTGTCACACGGCTGCATGCCAACTTGCCAGCTTGCCAGGGAGCCTGAGCCTCAGCACCACATCATACTGGGGAGGGAGGAATCTGCTAGAAAAGCTGCCCAGAGGCTGGCCAATACTGACCCGTGGGGAAAGAGTGCGGGTGCCTCCTTTCTCTGCCCTTTCCCTCCCAGGCACTTGGATTCAGATGAATTTTAAAGCAGGGTGGTGCTGGTGGTTATAATTACCATTATAGTTTATATAATCTAGCATTTGTAGTGGTAATTATGTGTCAGGCCTGATGGCAGATGTTTTCCACAGATTCCCTCACTGACCTGAAGATGCCTTGTAAAAGTTACAGGTAAGGAAACTGAGTCACAGAGATATTGGTGAAGCTTCTGCTTTGTGTTGGGCTCTGGGCTCTGAGGTGATGAGTAAGTTCTGGTGCCTCCAGGGTAGCTCACAGCCTGGGGCTGGGGGATAACTGTGAAAACCAACAAGTGCAAGGTAGGGTCACCCCAACCCCGTGACATGGGCTCAGGATGCTCAGACCTGGGGAGGGAGGGGGCCAGGGAAAGCTTCAGAGTGGGAAAGGGAATGCCAAGAGGTACGAAGCTCAGAACGGTCTCCCCCATCAACACCTCACTCAGGACGACACCTAGTGCCAAGGAAAACTGAGGCAGAGAGTGGCCTGAGACGACATAAGCGTAGGCAGAAAAGCACTAGACTGGTTGTGCCCACCCTTCCCCAAGGCACAGCCTCAGCCACACCTGAGAGACTCAGCACAGCTATCTAGGCCCACTCAAGCTCAGACACCCAGTTTCACGGCCAGCCTCACCTAATTACCTGGCCCATTTGACTCCGGTTCCCAGGCCTTGCTGGGATCCAGCAGGTGCTGAGTCAGTCACCGCAACTTGTGTCAGGCTTCACAATGTAGGTGGGCACACTCACCAGCTGACCTCGAGAGACCCACCCCCCAACCTGCCACAGCCAGCATTCAACACCTCAGGGAGCCCGGCCCTAGGCCTCCTCTGCAAAGATGGTCAAGTGAGGCAAGGGTTGCACCCCTCCCGACTTCCAGGGTCCAGGATTCTAGGGGTATCACAGTCTTGCTGGGTTCTGGACTGTTCTTTGCCACAGCTGGCAGCCCAGCAGAGGGGGGGGTTGGGTTGCCACACAGCGCTTGCTGCTGTTTTGTTTGCAGCAGCAGCTTCAACATCTCGCCCCACCTGCCCCTGCTGTTCCCCTGGTAGCAGAATATGCTGGCGCCCTCAGGGCCTGCTGGCTTCACCCACTGAGCAGGTGCCCTGTGGTGGGTGTGTACCCGTCGGAGGTAGCTTTCCACCCACAGTTGTCCTGAGCCGCCCACAGGTCTCTCCTGGGGTGCTATTCATTGCAGCCAGCTGGGTGGGAAGAGGCTGGCTGGTGTATTCATGGGGGACCTCTTCCTTGAGCTGGGTGATGTGCACTGCTTTTTTGCCTGTCTCCGGGTGAGGTGAGGCAGTAGTGAACAGGGGGTAACCTCAGAACAGGAGCAAGCCAGAACCCCTCTGCCCACAGAATTCATCATGCAGAGGGCAAGGGAGCGGTTATGGGGGTGCCAGTGCACAGGCTGGTCCATGCAGCCTCATTCATGGTGAAGACCTACCTCAAAGGGAGGGAGGTGGGGAGAGCCACCCAGCCTGCACACAGGTATCAGTGGGCTCTGATGAGGGGCCCTGTGGCACATCATGCCCAGAACAGACCTGGGCCATTGTTGATCATTGTTTTCTCGCCTCATCACACTTTCACAAGTGTCTGGTTGGGATAAAAAAAACTGTAAGGTCACAATATCTCTGATGAACAAGGTGCAGCACAGTTTTCGCTGCTGGTCATGCATGCAGCCTCCACACAGAGGTCCACACTGGGCATGCAGCAAAGAAGAAGGCAGTACTTCCTTGGTTGCAGGGGCCAGCTGGTCACACGAGGAAGAGCACCCCAAGGGACAGTTAGGAGCAGCCCTCAGGCAGGAGAATTGGGACACAGCACAGTAGGGCCCCTGTTGAGGTGTGGTCACACTGATTTCTACCAGGACCCCCTTGTGCCTCAGTTTCTTCATCTGTAAAGCAAGAGCAAGGCTTTGGAATTACAGAGGTTTAATCACTAAATAAGATAACCGATGTGAAATCATTTTGGAACCTGCCAAATGAGTGTGAGTGACCCTTGCATTCTCAGTAATTTTTAATAAGGGCTG
>NW_007256193.1:327050-368514 GCF_000164805.1 Carlito syrichta | reverse complement strand
AAGCGAATTGCTTCTTTGTGTCATCCCATCTGTATTCCAGCATCTGAGGCCACTGGTGCCAAGGTCATATGAGACAATCTTTTATTTGAACAGAGACCCAATCATGGGATTCACCAACAGGGCTCAGAAGCAACCGGGCTCAAACCATAATCCAGCTGAGGGTATGAACACACACACACCCATGAACACACATGCACTCAGAGGGTTGATGGCCATGAGCATACACGTATGTGCACATGTGTATCAAGCATCAAGCCGGCTGCCCTGCAGAGTCACTCACAAGGGCAGCTCTGTAGTTGCCATGACAGCCTTGATGGGTTGCCATATGAAACACTCAACCCCAGCCATTTTCCTAAATCGAATCCCAAATACCACATCCAGGAGGACCGGAGAGACAGACTGAGTCACCTTTGCCAGACTGACACCTCCCCAGATCATGAGCTTCAAGAGGGCACAGTGACCAAACTGATGCTCAGAATTCCTTGGTATGAGGGTCCATGACAGCCACTCAAGCCCAGGTATACTCCCATGCACTAGACTGTGGCTGAGGCCTGGCCAAGAGGAGCAGGCAGGGCACGGAGGCTGAGGCCAAGAAGTGGTTGGCAGCTGGAAGGAAATGTGATGGAAGCTAGCTTGCACGGGCCAGGCCTGGCTCACTCTTTGGGTATCATGACTCAACTTGAAAACAGTCTGGCCCTGCCCCTACCTCCGGGTGGGAATGGGGCACTACCCTCTGGCATGGGCCCTGGCATCTTCTTGCTGCAGGGGGGAAGGGTGCTATATTGGAATACGGAGTTATGGAGACTGGGGCAGAGTGTGGCTTGGAAACAGGAGGGATGCAGCGAGAGCCCTGAATGCCAGGCCAGGTAAGCTGCAGGCAGGAGAGGTGCAGGATTCTGAGCATGAGCAAGTCAGAACGATGAATCCAGCATGGGTAGGTTCTGAACTGAAGAGGAAGAGCAGAAGATAACGAGATCACAATGAGGGACCCTTGCAGGCAGAGATCTGACCTGAACCACTGCCAAGGAGTGGAACCCCAGGCCTGGGTAGGTGTCAAGGGAGCTGAGGCAGGGGGAGGCACAGCCTGAGATTTTCATGTCAGTCACCTAGTTGATGACAAAAGAAGGTGGCTTGGAGGGGGGCTGCTCAGGGAGGAAAACCTGTGGTTTGGTCTTAGTCATGTTGCATTTAAGGTCACAGTGGGACACGCCAGCCCAAGAAACAGGGCTTAGCAGCTCCATGCTGGAAATGGGGAAACTGAGTCCAAGGGAAAATCAAAGGAATTGTCACACTGCACACTGCATGTGGTCTCCTCTGTCCTAGCCCCTCTTTTCCTCACTGCCTTTTCTTTCTGGTTGATGTGGAGTTTTCAGGGTCTATGGCTTCTGTCTGCCTCCCATCAGCCAGAAGTTCAGCTGGAAGGAATCAGAGGGAAGCCAGGCCAAGCAGACCCACTCCTGATCCCTTCCAGGCTGCGAGGTTGAAAGGCTCAGCAGCTTCTCTTGTTGGCACCAATCATGCGACAGGTGGTTTACACTGATGGTTTTCTAACTATCCTAACAACCTAGTGTTTTTTTTTATTTTTTATTTTGCGGAGAGTAAAACCAAGGCCCAGAGAGGTTATCTCACCACAGTCACACAGTAAAAGAAAGAGTTAGTAGGGTGCACAAGGCCTGGCCTGTCTCAGCATCACATTGTTCCTCCATGCACCACTGCTAAGAGACAGCAGAGTGAGGTGGCAGAGGCCTGTGTCTGTGGTTGGATCCTGCCCTTGCTTTCAGGAGCTGTGGAGTTGGGCAGGAACTGAGGGGCTGAGTGCCAGACATGGCTAATATGCCTTGGTGTGGGGACAGACTCTCAGATATCCCCTCAATTCCTCAGCACCCAGTATTCATGCCTTTGTATAATTCTGCCCTTCAGTGTAGATGGCCCTGTGACTGACCCTTAGCCAGTAGACTGTGGCAAAAGCGATGGGCCTTGCTCCCACAATTACATTGTGCTGTGCAGTACTTTGTCTTTAGCAGACTGGTTCTAGAGTCACTCCCTGCTGACTGGATGAAGCATGTGGCCATGTTGGGGAAACCCATGTGGCGAGAATCTGTGAGCAGCCTGCAGGAGCTGAGAGCCAGCAAAGAGCCACAGTCCTCAGTCCTGCCATGCAGGGCCATGGATTCTGCCAGCAACCTGAGTGCTCTTGGAAGCAGATTCCTCCTCAGCCTGCCCTCCAGATGAGAATGCAGCCCATCCAATACTTTGCAGCCTGTGAGGCCCTGAACTTCTGACCCATAGAATTTGAAAGCAAATGGGCACTGTTGTAAGCTGCTAAGCACGTGGCAACTGGTTAGATAACAAGAAAAGTCAAACACACTTGTCTTGGGAGCAGGCACATTCTCTTCAGAGAGCTGGGGTGGGCTGGGCCTGGAGCAACGATGGAAAGATAGCAAAAGAGGTGAAGGAAGCAGCACCTTCCAAGACCAAACCTCTCCCGGACCCCAGGCTGGGCTACAGGGACTGCTCCACAGGGACTGCTCCCCAGACCCACAAACTCCAAAGATAGGCATGACCCTCACCACTTCCCCATCATGCAGGCAAGGGCCAAGTGGCCATGTGTATTTTTCCACTGTCCTGTTGTGGTCAGCACATCCCTGCTGAGTGCCTTCCTCCACTGCCCCCGTCCCAAGCGGTCACCCATCATAACTTGCTGCGGGTGACTCCTCACTGGGCGTCCTCCCAGGCCATTGTCCAACTGCCCTCAGTTCTCTGTTAGGTCTGTGTCCCTCACCTAGCCGTTTCCTTGACCTCTGCTCCCTCTCCAGCTCTCCTTCCCCTGGAAGAGCCAAGTAGTGGGTCATCTGTGTGCTCACGCCCCGCCTGTGTATGCTCCAGCAGAGGACAGCAGTGTGCAGTGTCTCCCTGATTCTTGCTCTCAGGTCCTCCGTCAGAAGTTCTGGGGCAAGTGAATGACCTAAAGACACCAGCTGTGAGGAAAAGGGAACATCAGTGAAGCCAACTGGGTCGATAATTTATTCTGTTCAAGTTCCTGCAATGAACCAGAATGGACTTGCACTCGCAGAATACTATACTGAGCCAGACCCTAATGGTCATTTCTACCGAATCATAGTCTAATCTAATCAAATGGCGATTTCTGAAAAACAAAAACAAAGGAACTATTAAAAAAAAGAAAAAGAAAAATCAATGAATTACAGTTCTGACGCTGGAAGAAAACCCAAGCATGGAGGTATTCTTCACCCAAGTCTGAACTGAACTATGGCTTCCTTCTGCCCGCCTCTTGGCTTGGTATTCCCAGCTGGATGGGGACAAGATGGTGCAAGATCTGGAATCCACTGCCATTCCTATCAGAAACATCCACAAGCATGAGCCAGCAGTGGGCCAGGCTCGAAGGCAGGATGTGGACATCCCCGGGCCTATTCCTTCCTCTCCTCCTCCTTGAGCACCATGAAGGCAGGGTTTGGGGGAGTCCTGTAGGCTTGAGAGCCTCAGAGCTCCCTCCTGGGGGCACTCGACCTGACCACCAAGTGGGCAGTGCATGGGGAGGTCAAGGAGCTCTGGCCCTGGTCAGAAGTGCCAGTGGATAAGCCCAGAGGGTGGACCAGGAGAGCTGAAGCAAGTACTGGGCCTGCGGGGGAGGCAGTATGGGCACAGGAGGCATGCTGGACCCAGAGCCCAAGGCCCAGGTTTGAGCAGCCCTGTAGGCACCTGACACTGTTACATTGGGCGGATCGTGCAGCCTCTCTGAGTCATAGTGTCCTCACATGCAAACAAGGAATGAGATCTCCCTGCCTGCCTCACGGGGCTGCTATAAAGATCAAAGGATGGGACTTTCTAAAAAAGGGAATCCTATGGGTTGAACGTAGGACTCAGAGTGGAATCGGCTGTAGGACCCCCTTTCCCCTCACCTGTGGGTGACTTGGGACAAGGGCAGAGGAAGATGAGCAGGGACACCTGGGGAGAGTAGCTGCCGCTGGTGCAAGGTCAGCGTCTGTGTCCTACCCCCCACCAGGGCCATGACAGGCCGGGAGGCAGCGGTGCTGGGGGCTGGAGGACTGGGGCTGGGTTAATGAAATATGGATCGGCTGGTCTGGGAGCTGATTAGCTCTGGCATTGGGCTTTTCCTGAGCAGTGCCTGCAGCATCAATACTAATCCCTTGATTCCATTAGGGCTCCTGTGAATCTGTGGGACAAAGTCTATGCCTTCCTCTCTTAGGGCACTCGGGGTCCTGGATGACAGAGGATAATGCAAACAGCAGAAGCTTTCTTAACTCTCAGATTGATTGATGTTCACCATCCAGTCCACAAACCACACCGAGGAGTGCCTGTATGATGCCAGGGGATACCCTTCTCTCCCAGCTGAGCCCGTGTCCCACAAGAGTCAGTGATGCTCATTCCAGCCTGTTCTCGTCAGCCAGGCTTGTGAGCACCATCACAGAATATAATGTAAACCGTTGAAATACTGTGTTGAAATAAGTGTGTTGTATCTATGAAAATTTCATAAGATGGGTCTGGCAAAAAGTTCTACAAATTAGGTGAAGATTGGTGGGGAAAAAAATCATAAAAATTCCAAAGGATTCTACAGTCAGATTGCTCACCAAGTGTCCTTCAGCTCTTGAGTCACTGTAAAAATCAGACTGGGGAATCGCAGGCAGTGTGCTCAGCTGGGCTGCGTCAGAAGGTCGGCACAACCTCCCCAGTCCTCTGTCAACAGGGTGCGAGTGCTGAGGGCCAGCAGACAAGGGTAGTCTAGATTTTGGAAAAATTACCACGTATGGCACCATCCTGGGGAAACATCATTTGCACAAGGACCGGCTTACTAAGCTGAAGTGTATCACATGTTTTTATCAGTTTGAAAGATTCTTCACCCTAACAAACCATTCTGGTTAACCAATTAACTACAGCTCCCAATCTTACTGGGTAAAAAGTCTTTTTTTATACTGCAGAGATGAGTGACTTGGACAGTTTCTGAGCTTGTTTGAAACTGGCCACACATGTGCACACACAATCTTGGGAGCATTGTGCTCAGCACCCGTCACCTGCCTTGGGGTGAGCTGTCTGATCTCTCCTCCCCTCCAGACTGGGAGAAGCTTCCTCTCCAGCATTGCTGTATTGCCCACAGAATCCAGCACAGTGCATTGCTCGCTACAGATGCTTAATTAACATGTGTTGAATGAAATTAAACAAGCCCCCACCTTCGGGGACTAGGGCTATTGATGGGGCTTGCGTTGGAGCACCTGCAGGCTCAGAAGAAAGCCTTTCCTTGAGCCAGCCTCACACGCACACAACTCGGCTTTCTCAAACCCAGTCACTCCACCCTCACTTGCTCCACTCCAGCCTGGGATGATCAGAGCTTTCCCCTCTGAGTCGCAGCACTGCCTAGTTTCATTCATAGCCATGACACTCTAAAAACCACAAATTCCCAGAGAGGTTCTGCCAGACATGGCCAGTCTCCGTGGGCTTCTAGGCCCTTGAGTCAAGACTCAGTTGCATGGGAGGCTGTTTCATTGGCCCTTTCCCTTGTTCCTGGTCCAGTTGCCCACGTGAGCCCCATGTTCCTCACATAAGACGGTCCTTTCAGGGCCCTTAACCTCAGGTTGCTACAATGGCAGCACTCGTTGGAATGCTTCCAATCCAACCTCCCTTCTGTGAAGATGAGGTCATGGAGGGCACCAGCATGACCACATCCCCTTTTGGGAGGCCAGCCAGACAGGTGCAGGCTGCGGTCCTCCTGCCTCCATGACTACCCTCCGCTAGGCCTCCCAGGTCCCACCCAAGGTACAAACTTTGTCTCTATTTACCAGAGGGTCTGGGAATACTCATGGGCAAGAGGGTGGGGAGGCTCTGAGAACACCCTAGGGCAGGAGGGTGGGGAGGCTCTGAGAACATCCCATGGGCAAGAGGGTGGGGGGAGGATCTGAGAAAACCCCAGGGCAGGAGGGTGAGGGAAGTCTCTGGGAACATCCCAGGACAGGAGGGTGGGGAGGCTCTGAGAACACCCCCTGGGCAGGAGGGTAAAAGAAGTCTTCTTATATCTGTATTTGCTGAAGGAGAGAGGCCAGTGACACTGAGATGGGTCATAGACACGAGTGTTGAGTGCTGGGGTGGGACTTGAACAGGTACAGTCCTGAGCCCCCACACTCAGGCACAGCTACCCACAGCGTTTCCTGTCTCACCAAGATGCCCCCTGACCGCCTCCACCCAACTCTTCCTCAAGCACCACATTGTCTCCCTTGCCCCTGAACTTTCCTGGGCGTGGCCAAGACTCTCCTCCATCTTTGCGTTGATTCTTCTGCCATCCTGAGGCCCAGAAGCCATTGTGGCGTTTATGGTGGATACAGCCTGCAAGTGCAAGGAACCACTGCCCTTGTTGGCTGTGGAGGAGTGGGTGTCACTGGACATCCTTGCAGGCCCCTCTCAGACTGGACTGCAGATCTGGGGGCCGGTGCAGCTCCCCACCTGCCCAGGCCACCTGCCTGGCCCAGGCACCATTTCCTATGCCCCGCCCCCTGCTGGCCAGCTGGCTTTCTCCAAGGCTGGGGGTTCTCTGTGTTCTGCCTAATAACCGCCTGGTAATTAGCTCCACGAGTGTGCTACTATGCTTATAATAGCCTCCATTAAAGTTATGGGGTTTTCAAGCCATAATGGCTTCCAGAGTAATTAATGCACAACTGGGTTTATTGCTAAGTTTATTTTTAGAGCTTTTCTTCCTCTCTCCCCCTCCCTTTCCTCTCATAGATGTTTTGACCACAAAGACTGGATGGGATCAGAATGGTCCCTATGGTGCCCTTGCAGCCATGCCTCTGCCCCTCCATCTCTTCCCTCCCTGCCCTTCCTTCCTGCTCCAGCCTCCAGGCAGGTTCTGGGACCCCGCATTGAGGCAGCTGTCATGGAAGAGCGTGGCTCAGAACTGGCGTTAGTCCAGGCCAGAGACAGCATTTGGCCTGCATGGTCCCCTTGCCTACCCAGCGCCTGGCCCAGGTTCCAGGGGCCTTGGGGGCCTGGGACCTCTCATCCCATGATCATGATGACGGCATAGACCAGATGGCCTTGGTTTAATTCTGGCTCCACCGTTCCCTAGTCGTTGGCCTCAGGCATGTTACCCTCTTGGCCTCCATTAATCCAGCTGTAAAACAGGATCACAGTCATGCTTACCACATAGGGTTGTGTTGCAGGAGCAGGTGCATGTGAATGTTGAGCCTCATCTTTGGCCACCATGAGCACTGCAGGAAATCCTGCTACTAACTACAGCCAAGCAGACCAGTAGGAAGCTGAGCAGGCACCAGGGTGTAGGGCGGGCATGGAAAGCTGCCCAGAAGGAAAGGGAGCAGGAGCAGGAGCACGTCCAGAGCCGCCTTGCCAGGTCGGAGCTGGCATGATGCTCACCATCTCTCCTTGGATTCCTCCATCCTGGATTAGAACCCTCACCAAAGCCAGGGACACTTGAGAAAGCACCTTCAAGAGTCTCTGAGGATACAGAATAACTCTCCCCAGACATTTTTGAAGCCTCAGCCGGGCCTAGCCTCCAGTCACCCCTTCCTTCATCAACTGTGGCCTAAGATCACACCATGAAACACAAAGCCTTGGCACAAAGCCCTGCTGGAGGCCTGAGTGGGGGGACAGGGGAGAAATCTGGAGGTATGGGATAAAGTCTGCTTCTCACACAAGACCCAGCAGGTCTCCCAGTGTGGGGTGCTGGGCTGATGAGTTTGTAGGGAAGACAGCACCCACCGCCTAAAGTGACCACCCCTCCTGTGCATCCCGCTGTTGGTCTCTACTTGTGACACAAAACCCCAATGGGTCTTCCACTCCCCAGGGAATGAGTGAGGGAGGCTCGGGAAGGAGGATGCAGGCCAGCCCGGGAAACCACAGAGCTCTTTAGACAAATCCAAGGTGGCAGAATCATTTGGATAGAGGACCTGACAAGGAGAGGAAAGCATGCTATTTCTAAAACTCAGGGGTCAAAACCCCTGCTCAGTCACTGCGCAGACCTCTTCCAGAGGTGGAGACCATACACCAGGCGGGGCAGCAGCAGGTAGCATGGCCTCCAAGACGTTGTTGGTCCCTGTATAGCACAGGGCACTGGGGGTGGTAAGGGCCGACCAGGGCTGCTCCAGGCTGTACTCCCTCCCCTCCACCCTGTGGGTCCCTGTTGCATCTTCCAAGTGCTCAGCAGAGAAGGAAGGAGGAGAAGAGGATGTGACAACTTCCAAGGCAGTCACGAAGTCTCTTTACTTGTCATGCAAGAGATCAGGTCCCCAAGGAGATGCTGCCAGTGGGTCCTCTGCAGGATCCAGAGAGAATTCAAGTTGGGTTCATTCTGCTCACCTGGGAGATCTGCCACTGCCATTCTTGAGGACTCTCCCCTCTTGATGTGGCAGTTCCCATGGGAACCCCTTTCACACTTGGCACTCCATCCTGCACAGAGCGGTGCTCCAAGAGAATGCCTTGTTGACACTGGCCAAGGAAGGCTCTTGTGGGTCATGAGTGGTCATGCCCGGCCCTAGAACATCTCTCCTTTGTGGTCAAAAAATCCCCCTTCCAACTCTGACCCCTCTAACCAGGCTTTGAAGAAGGCTGTCTGGGCACCAGTGTTTGAACAGCATAGTGGCTGACATTTCTTGCCCACTTCCTGTCTCTCGGGGCTGTCCTAAGGGTTTGATGGGCATCACCTCATTTAACTCTGAGAACAGCCTTGCGAGGTATGTACTGATAAGTGCCCCCATTTTATAGGTTGGAAACTGTGCCATGGATAATTGACATGACTTGACTAAAGCCATACAGTCTGTGGGTGGCAGAGCTGGGATTTAAAACCAGGCAGGTGTCTCTGAAGGCTGAGCCCTTGACCCTGCACCCTACTGACTTTCATAAATGGATCATTGCCATGGCCTCATGCCTGTGGGAAGGACCAAGACCAATTCCACCCAGGCAGGCAGGTGGAAAACAGTCCTCTGGGGAATGGACAGTTGAGGCCCTGTTGTGAAACCCCAACACTGTGTGTCCCAGAGCAGGGCCTGGCCTTGCTGGATGCCCATCCCCATGCCCCGGTCTCTGGCTATCCTATGCTCCTCTGTTTTGCAGGTGTCCACCCCCCAGGGTTCCTGACCTCGCCCCTGGACAGCGATCCCTTCTCAGACTCCAGTCGGGCCAGACTCTTCAAACCTGCTTCCGCAATGGGTGGGTTGTGAACGCTGGTAAGACCCACTAGCCAATATTCGGCTGCTCTGTTCTCTCCATGCCTGGCCGGCCTGGCCCATGCCTGTTCTTTTCTCCCCTGTGCTGCCGCCGCCCTGTGGCCACCCCTCTCCTGACCTTGCCACCACTCAGGTAATGAGGAGCCGTGGGTGCAGCCAGCCTTGGAGATGCCGAAGAGACGAGACATCCTTGCGATCGTCCTCATCGTGCTGCCCTGGACACTGCTCATCACCGTCTGGCACCAGAGCACCCTTGCACCCCTGCTTGCCGTGCACAAGGGTGAGCCTGCCTGCCCGCCCCTCCAGCCCCAGCCTGGCTTAGGTCCCAACAGTGGCCACAACTAAGTCAGGGGTTCTTGTTTTCATTCACTAGGTAGTTAGGAAAAACCATAGGATCATCTAGGCCCGTGAGCTTACTCTTTGTGGGTCTTGGGTCCCTTTGGGAATCTGATGGCAGCCACCCACACACGTCTTAAGAAGTACCTGCAGTGGCTCAAGCCTATAATCCCAGCACTTTGGGAGGCCAAAGCAGGAGGCTTGCTTGAGTTCAAGACAGCCTGGGCAACTGTATCCTGTAACCGAGATACTGTGTCCAAAAATCGTAGCCTGAAGCTGTGCTGCTCTCACTCATCTTTATAAAAAAATTTAAAAATTAGCCAAGTATGGTGGCATATGCCTATAGTCCCAGCTACTGGGAAGGCTGAGGCAGAAGGATTGCCTGAGTTTAGGAGGTTGAGGTTGCGGTAAGCCAGGATGGTGGCACCGCACTCCAGCTTGGGTAAAAAAGTGAGACCCTGGCTCAAAAAAAAAAAAAATTACCCAGATGGTAGCTTGGCAGACACCAATGCAGGTGCCTTGAAAAAAGAGCCTGTAACTCTTAGGTCCCCAGAGGAGAAGGCAAACCATGCCTGTGGGGCCAGATGGGGAAGAACTGGGCTGGATCAGGAGGTGGGAGGAGTGAGAGGCAGGCCGGGTCAGGTCTTTAGTGCAGTTTTTGTCGGAAAGAAAGGGAGAGGTGTGGTAAGCAGCTGGGCAGGCTCAGAACAGGAGAGTTTGGCTGATTTTGGTGGGTTCTAGGATAGAGGGGTGGTTTCTGATTGTCTGGTACCTGGCCCTGGGTGGTTTAGGGCAGGAGAAGGAAGGCTGGCTTAGTTGAGAGAGCTTTGTGAAGAAAGGGGTGGGTTGTGGGTTCGGGGTTCATTGGTTTGTATGAGAAAATGTGTTTGCAAGCAATGTGTTTACTATCTCTAGGAGTCGACCAACCTGGTAGGTGCAGTTCCTCCCCAGGTCTGCAAGGCCCCAGATGTCAGAGCATCATGAGATACAGAAAAATGCTTTCACAAACCTGATTAATGTTTGATCAATCATATGATTAATCCACACACATACCACAGGGACACATATGCACAACTTTCCACCTAATTTCATGGCAAGCAAGGAATGCAATCACTCAGCACTGGGTGGGCAGAAATGGATTAGATTGCTGGCCTGTACTGTGTTTTAAAACTTTTCAAGAAAAAATTCTCTTTTGCCCCTCTTTTCCAGCTTAGGATTCCCTGATCTAGTCCTACCTAGTGGGAACAGGGCTGGAGGAGGAAAAGCCCCAGGAAGAACTAGTGGAAGAACTGGCAATAGAGTCGCCTTCTTCTAGCTCTGAGTCTTGGGATCACCTCTTTCTCTCACACTGGGATCCCTACACCCCAAACCTGCCATGCACCCACAACTGGTTGCCCCTCATGCCTTAGCCCTAGGCTTACACTCTCCTCTGTCTCTTCCTCCCACACATGCACAGATGCAGCATTGTCACAGGCAAACAACTATGCTCCCATTGCAATGTGCATAATATCACCCGGACAGCAAAATAACTGGGAGGTATCCAATCCCGTCTCAGTGAGAGAGGCAGTGGGTCTGGAGCAGGGCCTAAGAATCCATTGTATCCTGTAACCAATATGCCATGTCCAGAAATCACAGTCTGAAGCTATGCTGTTCCGTGCAGTCAAATGTTAGGTCTTGCAAACCCCTAGAAGTTCCTGAAGCTTCCATGAGAAAGGGCCAAGCTCAAGATTGCTGAATGCCCACTGCTTAGTATTGAGCACCTGGGGCCTCTCCTCCTGCCTCCAGTGCCTCTTTTTGATCCTCTTCAGTTTAGAATCATTGTTATCCTGCAAATTATTCCAAAGGGGTTAAAGCTTCTATACATAAAGCGACATGATGTCATGTCACCTGCGTTCTTGGTAGAGCTCTGGGCTGAGGACATCAGGCTGTCTTGCTAAGCACTGATGGTGCTGAGGCTGGGTGCTTGGCATTCTGTCTTCCCAGAGTATGCCAAGAGGAACCAAACGAAAGCTGCCTTTAAGTGAAGTTAGGGTCGCCAGGAGGCTGCTATGCCTCAAAGTTGCAGAAGCCCTGATGGCAGGAAGGGCAGAGCCCAGCTGGCAACTGAGTCCTCATGTGAGGGAAAACTTCTCAGGGCACAGGTCCTCCATGTTCTAGGGATGATTTGAGTGGTAGAGAGCTGAGCAAAGCTCTGTTTCCAAAACTTTTCTGACTGCAGAATAAATTAAACTTTATATCTGGGTCAAAATCCTAGACACCCATTCCTCTTCCCTCAGTTTGACTTAGAAGTCCTCCAGACCGTTGCCTTTGCTCAGTTGCATCTGTGCTGGTCTTGTGCCATTAGCCTGTGAGCACTCCCTGAAAGCCGAGGGCAGATCTCCTCCTGTGTGGGGCACACAGGCACCCCACACACCCCACATGCCACTCTAACAGTGGGGGGCCAAGGGGAGGTAACCGAATGGCCAATACAGTGTCCTCCCTGGGGCCACGCTCCAACCCTTCAGCATGACTTGCTCATTTTGTCCTTCCTGTAATTGCCTGAAGCCATGCAGAAATAGGGCTGGCTACTGCCCTTCCAAATGCATGAGAAAATGACAACTATGCCTGGCAGGGTTCTGAGCCCTTGGCATGTATTGACTCAATCCACATAACAACTCGATAAGGTAGATGTTATTATTAGCTCCATTTTATAGTTGACAAATAGAGGCACCAAAGTACATATAGTTAGTAAAGGCAGGACTGGACTGAGTCTGAGCCCAGGCATTTGGATTTCTAGGTCTGTTCTATGGCACCAGCCCCAGGTGAGAGTGGGCAGTGGGACCACACCATTGTTGGTGGAGGAGCCCTTCAGACAAAAAGAACTCGGAGGGAGGGCCTCATGGAAAACAGTCTTCTTGTGTTGGGCTGCTATATCCATACATCTTGACAACAATGGGCAAACTCTATGGAATAAAATGCACTAGCTAAATATGAAATTCTGCACCAAGATTCAATTAATCAATTACATAAGACCAGGAGGAGCCAGCCCCCACTTAATAGAGGGCTTGAAAGGTCCAGGGTGTGCCAGCCTCGGGCTTCCTCGGGGTCCACAGTGTGCTGCGGTGGCTATAGCACTAACTCTGGCCTCGGGCTCAGTGACATCCACACCACAGAGCATGGCAGTGCCACCGTGCTCTGCTGGCTGGAACCTGTGTGGAGCAGTGTAGTTAGGTCCAGCCAGAGGAGGAGGGCGCTGGAACGGGAACCTCCAGAGCTTAGTCATAGAAAACCCAGCACACTCAGGCCTGAGGATACAGTCTGGGCGACCGCCAACTGCACTCAGCTCCAGGGCTGCAAGTGTGAAAAGCAGTAAGAGATCACTTCTGTGTCCTCTCAGGCGTGAGAGCAAGGGAAGTCGCGGAGAACGTTCCTGGGATGCAGGTCTCATCCTCAGCCCTAACAGGCCAGCCAGGAGGTCAGAGGAGAGAGCCTTCTGGGAGGAGCTGGGAGCCAGGAAGCGCGGAGGCCGGGGATGGCATCCGTCCAAGAGTCTGGGGCCAGAGCCAGGCTACGCTCCTGTCCTCAAGCTGCCTATCTCCCCACTCCACAGATGAGGGCGGCGATCCCCGGCGCGACGCACCGGCAGGTGCGGACCCCAGGGAGTACTGTATGTCCGACCGCGACATCGTGGAGGTGGTGCGCACCGAGTACGTCTACACGCGGCCGCCGCCGTGGTCCGATACACTGCCCACCATCCACGTGGTGACGCCCACCTACAGCCGCCCAGTGCAGAAGGCCGAGCTGACGCGTATGGCCAACACGCTGCTGCACGTGCCCAATCTGCACTGGCTGGTGGTGGAGGAC
Source organism: Carlito syrichta (assembly GCF_000164805.1). Taxonomy (NCBI): domain Eukaryota; kingdom Metazoa; phylum Chordata; class Mammalia; order Primates; family Tarsiidae; genus Carlito; species Carlito syrichta. The sequence continues at coordinate 355,132 of NW_007256193.1, read as the reverse complement.
GCGCCACGCCGGACGCCACTGACCGCGCGTCTGCTGCGCGACACCGGCCTCAACTACACGCACCTGCACGTGGAGACACCCCGCAACTACAAGCTACGCGGCGACGCGCGCGACCCGCGCATCCCGCGGGGCACCATGCAGCGCAACCTGGCCCTGCGCTGGCTGCGCGAGACCTTCCCACGCAACTCCAGCCAGCCCGGCGTGGTGTACTTCGCGGACGACGACAACACCTACAGCCTGGAGCTCTTTGAGGAGGTGTGGAGGCCCAGGAGGGAGGGGTAGAACAGCCTCTGGGTGGGCTTCTCGAGCAGGCGCTGTGGTTAGGAGTGCGTGCACCGAGGAAACACTAAGAAGGAGTTCCCGGGGAAAGGGATGGAAAGTTGCAGAAACCGTCCCTCACCGGGTACCGGGCCAGGTGGCTGAAGCCCCTGAACCGCAGTGCTGGCCTTGAGCTATCGTCTGCATGTGGGCTTTGAGTGGACCATTCAGTGGGGCTGCCAGAGACTTCTTTGGTAAAACAGTTTGAGCTTCTTCGGGGTTTCTGAGCCATGTTGTTCTCGGGGGTGGGGGGTGAGGGGGTGGAAGGGAAAGGCCATTTCAGACTCAAAAGCGGGAGGACTGAGATTTTGCCCAAGGGAGAAATCAGCAGCAAGGTCGTGTAGAGAAGGTGAAGGTCAGCCAGTCTGGGCCGAGGGCAGGCTCTTCTGCAAGCCTAGTGTGAAATGGAGCCGGGGGCAGGCTGGATAGCATGACCCTGGATGGCCTCAGATGGCTGTGGGCATAACATCACCTCCTACAGGCAGGCGTCTGTCCACCAGCAGTTCTGATGTCCTGACTCTGGATCCCACTTACAGATGCGCAGCACCAGAAGGGTGTCTGTGTGGCCCGTGGCCTTTGTTGGTGGCCTCCGGTATGAGGCCCCACGAGTGAATGGGGCAGGGAAGGTGGTCGGCTGGAAGACGGTGTTCGATCCCCACCGACCGTTCGCAATAGACATGGCTGGATTTGCAGTCAACCTGCGGCTCATTCTACAGCGAAGCCAGGCCTACTTCAAGCTGCGCGGCGTGAAGGGAGGCTACCAGGAAAGCAGTCTCCTTCGCGAACTTGTCACCCTCAATGACCTGGAGCCCAAGGCAGCCAACTGCACCAAGGTAAGACCCTGTGCAGAACTGACAGCTGTGGTGCAAGTATTTCTAAGTCCATCCAGACCCTCCCCACAGGTCAGAGGAAGGAAATGGAGTCTCACAATAGCCTTTTCTTTCTGAAGCCCCTTCCCAGGCAGGCAGGGAAGTGGGGAGGGATGGCCATCAGGGAGTTACAGCCTCTCTCAGAGCAGTTGTGCTGCAGGACTTCTCTGCTGAGCACACATGTACACACACATATATGCACACACACTTGGGAGGTTGAGGGGCTTGTCTATTTTCTGTAGCTCTAGATTTCCTGTTTCCAGCAGATTTTTTTAATGTATCCATGTACAAATAACAAGAATGAGGGGGTAGGTGGAGATAAGGAACAATTGAGAAAAATCTCAATGGAACAAGAGCAGAAAGGGAGGAGCAGGAGAAATACCTGCAGAGTGTGGGAGGTGACTGGGCGGTGGCAGGGTGAGTGGGGACCTGCCCCATTCTGTTTTGTGTCTCTGGACACACAGATCCTGGTCTGGCACACACGGACAGAGAAGCCAGTGCTGGTGAATGAGGGGAAGAAGGGCTTCACTGACCCCTCGGTGGAGATCTGAGCCTCGGGATGCAGGTATGGGGATGACAAGGGTGGGCCACGCACCGGGCAGGCCGCAGCATAAATCTCCAAGGCTTCTCCCTAGGTCTTTCGTTGTGAGGACAGGGCAGATGTAGACAAGAGAGGAAGGCATAGCCCAAGTCCCCATCCCATTGTGCCACCTGAAAGTCACCAGGAGCCAACTTCCACCCATGCAGCTGGGCTGCCGTGATGCCTGCACCACCACCCGGCCGCTGCTTGATTCACTCACTAGGTTCTGCCCCCTTAAGTCTGCCTCTTCCCCTTTGGGTCCTTCATCACGTGTCTGTGTGTCTGTGGCAAGGGCTCTCAGACTCATGGCTCCATGGCAGTGAACCCGTGGCTCCCTCAGTGAGAGGGCAGCACATGGTGAGCACAGACCCAGAGTCTGCTGTGACTTCTGGGCTGCCCACCTTTCACTGTCTAGCCTTCCTTTACTTCTCTGGGATTCAGTTTCTTCATTTGTAAAGGGTACCGAATCTGTGACACATAATTAGGTCCCATATAAGTGTTGCTTTTTATTTGATTCTTCCAGCGCTCGCTCTCGCTCTCTCTCTCTCTCTCTCTCTCTCTCTCTCTCTCTCTCTCTCTCTCTCTCTCTCAGTAGGCAACACTCTAGAGGTAAAGAAATGATGTTCAGAAAAGCTAGATGACTTTCAAGGTGACACATTGGCACAAATGAATTGTGCTGGGGGATGGGCAAAGCCAGGAGTTTTCAAGGTGCTTTCTGTGAACTTATCCTGCCTCTTAAAAGCATCTCTTACTCCTGACTCTTTGCTCTAGGTTATGCCAAGCAAAGGTGGAACAGACGTTGGGACATTTTTCCCATGGCCCTGGAGCTAGGCAACAGCTTCTGTATCATGTTTGCAGCTCCCCTGCCTATAGGAGACCATGAGGTGTTGTGGTCTGCCTTTTGTGTCCCACGAACTTAAGAAATCACCTTGGCCAGCATCACTCAGAATACACCCCTATAGAGTCCCACTCCTTGCCTCCTGTCCCACTGGTTCACTGGAAGCACCTTCCCCACCCACCTCTCAAAAAGGTCTCCACCGAGCACACTGGGACCTGAGCTCTGAAGGACTCCTGATGGCCCACTAGGGGCTCAGGACTGAGTGGCTTGGCCATACTGGCTGCTCCTTCCCAACCCTGCCCTGAGCTGACACCTCACTCATTCCTCCTTTCCCCTCACAGGAGCCTCCTCCTCAGACCTTGTTCTTGGCCTTCCATCCTCTCCCCACGGCTGATGGTCCCTCCAAGGCAGACTCCTAAGGAACCACCATCACCCTCCTTTCTATTCTGGGGCTTTCGAGAGAGCCCAGCCTGATGCCAGGACCAAGGACAGAGAATCTAAGCACAGAAATCCCAGACCTGTTCTCTCCATCCAACGTGGCCAGGGCCCAAGAGACCCAAGGTGGGGTGGGGGGGGCCAGCTGCCAGCAAGGCTGGTGCCTCAGCAGGCCTCCTCAGAAACTTCCTGCACTGATGGGGCTGTGGGAAGAGATGCTGCAGGCACCCGTACCCGCTCTGGAGTGATGCAGGGCTGGGAGGGAGGTGAGAAGAGCCCACAGAGAAGTGGAGTGTGGCCCTCCCTGCTCCCTGCTCCTGGGCCCGCTACAACCATACAGGACACCCTGCCAGGGAATTCTGAAGACCAGAGAGCAGAATGCCTCACCCTCCTCGGCCCCTGCTCTTCCTAAGAGCTGCTCCCAAATCAGACATACCTCTCCGGCTCTCCTCTGGTTCATGTTTACAGAGCATAAGGCTGTCTTTGATCCCAACAGGCACCAGCCCTGCATGGGGGGAGCCTGGGCCTGCCAACAGGCTCCTCCTGTACCTCAGGCTGCGGCAGGAGCAGAGTTCCTTCCTCTGGCCCCTCCCCTCACGCCTTCTCCTCCAGCACTGACAAGGAGGTGAGCCCTACAGCCAGCACAGGTCACTGCCTGGCCTGGACTAAGAACCCCGCGATCCCACTGTCCACACACTGCCTCCCCACCGCCTACCAGGCTGCGGGGCCCCTCGCCTGGACTGGACCCGGGAGGGGAGATGCCCTCTTCCTGCAGCCCTAGAAAACCACAGACCTCAGTGCTGGAGCAGTGATGGGCGAGGTGGAGCTCTACAGCCTGGAAAGGGAGGGAGGCCAGGGCAAATCACCAACTCCTTCCTGCCCCTGGTCTTAAGGAGGAGAAGGGCTTTGGGATAGCAGAGGGATTTAGGGAAAAGGGTCAGGGATTCACTGGACACTGAGGGGAAGGAGACCTGAGCACACACCGCCTTGAAATTATTCCATGTCAAACACAAAAAATGGGAAAGAAAATCTTACTTCTCCCTAAGTTGGGAGCATGCAGAGCCAGCCCACTTCATGTTCAGCTACCCCCTCCCCACCCCAGAGAAAGAACAGTGTGCCACAAGCTGTCACTTTGCCCCTTTGGAAAAAGCATCTTCCTGGGTCTCCCAGGCAGCTGGAGAGGTCCTTGGCTCTCTCTGACCCAGACAGGCCCTCTGGTGGCAGTCTCACTCATGCTCCTGCAAGTTGGAAGCACAATTTTTCTCTCAAGTGGAGGAAAAGGAAAGGGCCTGAGCCTACTGAAGAAGTGTTTATTTTTTAACTGCTAACAGCCCCCACCCCATTAAAACTCACAGGACATGTCTGAGGGCCATTCAGAACTCACTCCTGGGTGGGTGGGACTCAGAGACCTAACATTCAGAATATAGCATCAGTTGCCCATTTTGAAATGGATTTAATCTCCCATGATATTCATGAAATCATCTGAATCAGATCCTTGAGCCACCTTTCAGGATGTTTTCCCCAACCTCTTACACTTTGGATGTCGCTTTGGAATCAACCCCTTGGAATTCAGTGGGGTGTCATGGGAGAGAAGGGAGGAGGCAGCACAGGGCAGCCATCAGATGAGTGAACTTATACGTAGGTACTCTACTGTCTCACTCACGGAAACCAGGCCTGATTGCCAAGTTCAGCTTGGCTGTTGTGAGGCCATCTTCTTAGCCAAAAGCCCAGGGTTCGTTTCAGGAAATTAATAACAACAAAATGGGGTCTTTTTTGGCAGATGCCAGGTCAGTTGTTTTCACCTAATACCCTCTTTTAGCTGCATGTATATTTATTTATAATTATAATCCTGGTGGACTGCAGCCTTCATCTTTGTTGGGAATGAGTTTATTATAAATCAGAATTGGCCATATGATGACGATTGCTTTCCAAACCCAGACTGTTCCCACTCCCTCACTGGCAAACCCCACCACGCAGGAGTGAGGCTAGGGGGCTAGGAGTTCTGAGAACAGAGACTGGGGTGAGGGTGGCACCCAGGCAGCTGCATCTGGTCTGTTTTAATTTAACTGTATTTAATTTGCTTTCAAAATTAAAAGTCAAATATGGTTTTTAACAGTCCTAATCCTCTTCAGACCTGCCTTATTTTATTCTCATTTATTAATTTAACCCTCCAACAATTATTTATCAAGTGCCTATTATCAGTAGGCGTTATTCTAGGAGCTAGCACACAGCAGTGAACAAACAAGGCCCTAGTCTTCACAGAGCTGACTCTAATAAGAGGAGATGGACAATAACAAAATAGTATTCCAGATGTGGTCTGCTGTGAGAAGGGAGTGGAGTCAGGGAGATAGAATATATCAGTGCAGAGAGAGGTTGGTGCTCTATAGGGTGATCAGAAAGGCCTTCCTGATAAGGTAACATTTGAGCAAAGCAACAACACTCCTACACACAGCTCCCTGGGTCAGAGTATTCAGAAAAGAGAGAACTCTCCCCTGGGTATGAGAGGGTTGGCTTAGCATGCTCTTAAGTCAGCAAAAAGGCCATGTGGCTGTAACCTGCTGGGCCAGGGAAGGGGGAGCAGTGGTGGGAAATGAGGTGGGTGTGAGGAAGAAGGCCCAGATGTGTCAGCTCTAAGAACCACGGTAGGTAGAGCTTTGGCATCTACTGAGTGAAACAGGAAAGCAATGGAGAATTCTGTACAGAGGACTGACATGATCTAATCCCTTTTAGAAAAGCCACCCTGCTTCCTGTGCTGATGATAAATGGACTGGGCACAGGCAGGTGGGGAGGCGACTCCTGCAGTCTTCCAAGCCTGGGGTGATGGTAGGCTGGGCAAGGGCACACACTTCAGGGCAGAGAGAAGTGGCTGAATTCTGTATGTGTTTAAGAGGTAGAGCCAGGAGGATTTGCTGATGGATTGATGTGGGAGACAAAAAGAAGTCAAAAATAGTCTGGGACACAGAAGAACAGAATTCCCATTTCCTGATACAGAACAGAGTACAGGAATGGTAACATGGGAAAAATTGAAGTTCCATTCTGGGTGCCTGCTAGACACCAGCAGGACAGCAGGTACGGGGACAGCTGCCCATATACCTGGAGCTCAGGTGCAGACCAGCATCAGAGGGTGTTAGTGTTGGGGATGTTTACAAAGCCACAGGTGTCACAGGCGGGACCCCATGTGATGAGTGTGAACAAAGGAAAAAGGCCCAAGGAGCTCTAGCATCCAGAAGTTGGGCCATGAGGAGGGATCTTCCAAAGAGACTAAGATGAAGCCATATAGTGTGGAAGATCTGAACAAATCTTTAGTCAACTCTAGAGAGTAAGCTCTACCAAGAGGTGCTTTGATAGAGAAGCCACAGGGTTAACTGCAGACAAGAAGGACAAGAATGAGAAGTTGGTACAGAAAAACCTCACCTTAAACAGCCAGTGCATTCCTGCTCAGGTCTGCTCAGAAGTGTGATTCAAGATTCTTCTTCACTTTACAAAAAGATTTGCAGTAAGGCTCCCTTCAATTCCAGTTCACCGTTCATTTATTAATTTAACCCTCCAACAATTATTTATCAAGAAGAATCCAACTCACACTGCTTTACAGAAGCACACTCTTATGTAAACCGAGGCCTAGGCCACACCTGTGTAGCCCTGGTGTCATCCATATCTTAACCCTATGCTTGCCATTACAAGGCAATTCTGGAAAAACAAGTGAGTTTGGGCAGAACTAGGAACTGTGCCCCCATCTTGCTGCCCAGCCACTGTCCACAAGCTTTAATAAACTCCATTTGTCTTCCAGTGGGCTACCTGAGCCCAGTGTCCATGATTGTCTCAGCTCCTGGGCCCAGTGGCTACATACCACGAATGTCCCCCCAGTGCAGCCAGTCACAGGAAGCAAGCTTGCTAGACACAACCCAAAAGCCCACTATTCCCCACTCGTCTACTGCTCCCAAAGCATGCAGTATGCTGGAGGTGTGTGTGCTATGTGACTGACTGTTATTGAAGATAATTCCGTTTTGGCAGATGTCAGATGTAATCTGTGAAGCAAAACTCCCCCCGTAGCTAATTATTGTATAGTGCCCTTGGCTGTTGACATTCTTACCCCCACCTACCAACACTAGAATGGATGTGCATTTGACCTCTCCTCTCCAGGGGCACTTCCAATCCAGTGTCACTTCAAGGGAAATCAAGGAAAGATGGGGTGGTAAGAAGCCAGGGCCATGGACCATCCACCCCTAGGGACGGTCAGTGTCTGGACCCTTGAGCGGCAGCTGGGATGAATGTGAGCCTGACCCAACTGCCTTCTCCTCTGGCTTAAAGTGGCATATGCAAGACCAGAGACGTATCACCAAAGAAGGTGTGCCTCAACTATATAACTTTATTGCAATTCAGACAGCGAACCTGAGCCAAATCATTGGACTTGATCCCCAGAATGACAGTCGTAAATTTGGACATGGAACAACTGTGAAGGAGGGCCTCTCCTCGCTGCTGCTTGGGTATGCGAGCAGAGGGCAGGAGCTGAGCTGGAGGCAAGTCCTGGGCTAGGCCTGCAGCCCTGTGGCATTCTCAGGGACCACCTGCCAACATCACTGAGTGGGGTCTTCTGTCCTCTCCCTCCCTGGATACTCAGACAGGGGTTGTGGTTTCTGCTGGAGTCCTCAACTGATGCTTCCTCCCACTGAGTAAAACTGGAAATACTCGCTAACTCAGAAAAATAAGTGACTGAGTATTTGTTTCTCAAGCTCAGCTTCTTATCCTGTCAGCTGCAGCGAGAGTGGGAATGGAAAGGAGAAATCACAGGTGTTTCTCAAGTGGAGTTTCTTCCAGAATCTCAGAGAAGGCTCAAGGAGGATGTTGTAAAGAAAGAACAACATAGTCTTAGGTGAGACACCCTCCCCTTCCCTGTCCTCTACAAATAGTGACACACTCACAATTTCAGGAACAAAAAGTGGTCATAAGGGATGTGGCCAAGCCCTGCCAAGAACATGGAAAGAGTGAACCTCAGTCCCCACAGGACTCTGATTTCTAGGGCAGGGGTGACACCTAACTAGTTTCAGCACTTTTTCTGAGGGCTCCAGGGATTCATGGCTTGGCCATCTGAAAAACCTCTCCCACCCCCAGAGAGATCCTTCAGGGCCCTCCCAGAAGAACAGGGAAGTAGGAACAAAGCAGAGAAGCTTTCTAGGCATGAGACCCCTCCACGCCATCCCTCCTCTTTAGTCCTCCCAGGTTTCAGTCTTTGAATGCAGGCAGGGGGCAGACTGGAGCCCTTGGTCCCTGGGGTTGCTACTTAAGGAGACTCCCCTGCAGGAGAAGATGTAAGGGAACAGCACGGCTGGCTTTGAGTCAAGTGGAGGAGGTAGCACTCTCCTGTGTCCTACCAGCAGGCGGGGCTGGGCAGCGGCTGCTCACTTAATGTACCGGTTCCTGCCTAGGTGGGGGGTTTCAGTGGACTGTATCACTGGCCCTGCCATCCTCTCCTCAAAAATGATGACCTGTGGGAGAAAGGGCTGGGATGTGAGAGCAGCTGAGTTTGTTCTGGGGCCAGATGAGGGTGCTATGAGGCATCAGGGTAGAAAGGGAAGGGTTTGGGAACCAGGCTAGAAGGATCAGGGACCAAAAACTCATCAGCACCAAGGAGGAGGCTGGCTGAAACTTCTGACCCCTCCTTCATCCTGACCAAGGCTTCCAAGGACACATTTTGATGCCAGGGAGGGCGGGATGGGCCGGGAGTCTTGGGGAAAAGGGCAGAAGGCTGGAAGTGGTCCCACCTGGTTGAGTCCTTTGTCCAACCAGGGACCTGGGAGGTAGAGGGTCTCCTGGGGTCCAATGTTCCAGTAGCGTCCAAGGTTTTGACCATTGATGAATACAACCCCCTTCTCCCAGCCCTTCAAACAGAGTAGGAAGGGTATCAGTCTACACAGAAGCCACAGAATATAGAATTGCATTGAAAGGCAGAGATGGACACATACTATGCATTCTTCTCCCAGGTTCTTAGAGGCCAAACTGAGTCAATTATTTGACAGCCATGAAGGTTAATGGATGGGGTATTCTGTCTCTTGTCCTCCCAGTTCTGAACTTCCAGGCAGGGCACCCAAGCTCGGATTGTATATAGAAACCACTAGGTGGTTCTTCCCTGGCCCAGGGACAACCCCAGGGTCCTTTCAGACAGGGAGACTTTCTGGGCACAAGTGCTATGGAGGGCTCCAGCCAGGACAAGCACAAGTGGCTTTCCACTCAGAGCCTCTGGGAGATAGATGGGAAAGTCTGGCAAGGAGAGTGGTGTCTACAAACCTCCAGCTTCAGAAAGGTGTCAGAAGGGGAGAGGCCAACTGACAAGCTACTCAAGAAGAAAGCAGGGAACGTAGGCACTTCTGGGAGAGAACTCCATTTGTCAATGCTGAACCTATGGACAGAACAAGGGGCAGGAAAGGGAAGGAGGCACTTTCTCATATCTGGTTCCAGTCCTGCATCTAATTCCTAAGGCGCATCCCTTCCCCAACCAAGGACCCCAAGTCCTCCTGCCTCTTAACCAAGGCACTGGAATGGCAGTCAGGTGGGATGACAGGCATTCCCTAGTGTGCAAACACAGGTTCTAGTGCGGAGGCTGCTCCTAACCCTAGGCCAGTTGCTCTGGCCTCTGGGTGAGCTCCCTCCTCCAAAAGGTTAGCTGGGTGTGGCTTGAGCCTTGCTCTGGGCGCTTCCCAACTCCTGCCTCATAGTACCTCTGAGCTCATATGTTGGCACGGGGAAGGGACCCACCTCTGAAAGAAGCTCTTTTTCATATCCAAGCTGTAGATTCTGAAGTTTTTCAGGGGAGAACCATTCAAAGAGAGATTTCCAATTAAGCCTGTAGAAAGGAGGCAAGAAAACATGAGCAAGCCCAAGGTCAGGGCAGCTGACCCAGTCAGACCAGGGCCATGCATGGAAAGTTCCAGGGAACCTCAAGGGAGGACTTCTCCTGAACTGTATCCTCCTAAACAGTTCTTGGAACAAAACCTCCCTAGAAACCCCAAGGGGAAGCGAATGAGGACCCTAGGATTTGCCATGAGAGAAGAATATGTGTGACAGCAGTGACAGCTGAGGTGTCACAGGGTAAGAACAGCCACTGGTCTCTCCCTGAGGGAAGCTCCAGATGGCCAAGCAGTCCTAGGGGTTTTGGCCTCACTGTAGGGAGGACTCCACTTCAGTGGAGTCCAGATTACACAGACCTAATAACTCAGTCAGAAATTTCATATACCACCTAGGACTAAAGATATATTTGAAAGTATTTGAATTGGGAGCAAATGGCAATATCACTTGATATCTTGGGCATCTAGTACCAAGGAGCAGTGCACACTTGAGTGGCAACTGATTAGTGCCTGGGGCCTGAGCCAGCCCTGCTGGTCCCAGAGCAGCTCCCATGGTCCTCTCAAGCACAGAGTTGCGGAGTGGCTATAAGGGGAATCTGGAGGCTGGGAATGCGAAGAGGCTCCGTGGAGCCACAAACTCAGAACTGGTACACACAGGTGTGGCGGGGGGGGCTCGTGTTTCTGGAGGGAAGGTCTATGACTTATAACCATGGATCTGTGATACAACGGACAGGACTCCACAGTGAGGGTGCAGGACACACTCAGTGAGGGGCATGGGAGAGCAAAAACTGGAACAATAGGCCAGCAGCTCTCTCCAGCCCCGGGAGATCAAAGGAAGTAAGGACAGGCCAAGAGAGGGAGCTACCCAGGAAGGAACTGGGACCCAAGAGAACTGGAGAAACTGGGAAAGTGTTTAGGGAGGAGGAAGGCAAGCCTGGGTAGTGATAAAAGCTGCCCTGAGGCCCATGGAGGGGCAGTCCTGATCCTCAGGGTCCAGAGGCCCCAGTGTCCAGGTCACATCCTTTCCCTGGCATGCTACCAGATGAAATTCTGACCAAGGAAGAGCTGTGCAAGTTTCCTCTATTACAAATGCAAAAGCCCATGACAGAATTGGGAGCTCACCAGTCTTGCTCACCCAGGTGTATTTTGAGTACTTTTTTATAACTTACCTGAAACCACCCACATTTACATAGATTTTTTTAAAGGGCTAAATTAAAGTGTAAAAGATTTAGTAGGCCAGGAAAAATAAAGTGAATTGGTGGGATATTCTCAGAGGGCCATGCTGTCAAAAGGTGTTTATTTATTGTATGTCCTGCTTCCTCCTTCTCACCACATGAGATAATCTCTGGGTTTCCCAAGATGTATCAAAAGAAGAAATTCGGTGTGGAGGAGGCCCCCCAAGGCAGGGGTCCTGTGCCCTTCCTTGGATTCTTGGAAGTCCCATTCCTTGCTTGTCATCCCCACCAAGCAGATAGCCCCTACTAAAACCAACTGCAGACCAGGCAGAGCCAGTGACCCCAGCTCAGTGTTCATGTGTGCTCATTCACACAGCACACACATGGAGTGCTACAAGGACAGAGGCCAAACCCAGCTGGGCTTCTCTGGTCACTCAGACCTGGCCTCACATGTAGGAAAACATAGCCTCTCCACCTCCCAGCAACAGGCTTCCATGACCCACCTCCCTGCAACAAACCTCCATGGCCCACCTCTCTTCATAGGTCTTTATGACCTATCTCCCTACAAGGAGTCTCCACGATTCACCTCCCTGCAACAAAACTCCATGACCCACTTCCCTACAAGGGTTCACCACAGCCCACCTTGCTCCAGTGGCCTCCTCGACCCACCTCCCTCCAATGGGCCTCCATGGCCCACCTCACTCCAATGGGCCTCCATTGGACCTCCATGACCCTCCTCCCTCCAGTGGACCTCCGTGACCCACCTCACTCCCATGGGCTCCAGTGGGCCTCCATGACCCACCTCCCTCCAGTGGACCTCCATGACCCACCTTCTTCCAAATAGGCATCCACGATCCACCTCACTACAGTGGGCCTCCATGATCCCCCTCCCTCCAATGGGCCTCCATACCCTACCTGCATCCACTGGGCCTAAACGAACCACCTTCCTTCAAAGGACATCTATGACTCACCTCCATTCACTGGCCTCCATGACCCACCTCCCTCCAATGGGCCTCCATGACTCACCTCCATCCACTGGGACTCCATGACCGGCCTCCCTGCAAAGGGTCTCCACGACTTGCCTTTCCTGCAACAGGCCTCCATGACCCACCTCTCTGCAATGGGACTCTATAACCTGCCTTCCTTCATTGGGCCTTTGTGGCTCACTGGTGTGCTGTTATGAATCAAAGACAGCCACATATGTGGTAAGCACAGGCTGCTCTCTCAGCATGTGCTAGGCCCCACCTTTGCGCTGGTCATCAATATGATTCCCGTAGTTGACTCTCCCACGATTCTCCACCAAGATCCTCAGCACAGTGTAACCCTGCCAGGAACACAGTGGCAATAATGACTGCCTGGTAAGGCCACAGCTTCACCCCAGAATTTGTTTGTGAACCCCAGTTGTTTCCTATGCCCTAAGGATGGAATGAGTGTCCCAGCTGGTCAGAAAGTCATGCTTGCCCTTCCCATCTGCAGCTTGTGGTTAAGGAGCCTCCTGTCTTCCAGGTCTTCCTCTCTGATTCCCACAAAATTTCATTTGAAGCAGCTGGGGCTAGTTATTACCCAGCGCCCCAGGATAACACACCTGAATCAAGGGGATCATGATCTTTGTCCTTTTATAGTCCAAGAATCCTATGGATGCTGTGTTCACAAATACCTGTCAAAGGGAACAGATGGAAAGCATCTATGGTCAGCAGGAGGGAGAAAGAGAGGGATCTCTGCTAGGCCAAGAGAGAGGCAGCACTGTGTGTGTGTAGCCAAGGAGGGGCCCATCCGCACAGAGTAAAAATGAATGCCCACAAGCACAGCTGAGAAGGATTGCAGAGCTGACAAGGACAGGCCATTTTTATACACTGATAACAGCCAATTCTGATGGAAAAGAGTCAGATGGGTATTGTAGGGCTGATTACTAGGTCACAGAACTTAAGAAGAGGTGCTCCTACCTGCCCCCAATCACGCACAAGACCACTGAGGATGCCAGACTTGGCGATAGTAGTCTCATACAGAATGTACCCAAAGGACTGTCCATTTCCCTCATTGACTGGCAGGTTCTCCATGTTGATGGGATTTTCAGACTTGATTGGCTACACAGAAGAGACAAGAAGCACAGGGAGGGCAGCCTCAAGAAGAACAGTCTCAGCCTGAGTCTCCTGGGGGGCATGGAGTTACAGACATTCTCCCCCCCAACACGGAAGCCAGCACATAGGGTGGGAGGAAGGGGAACTCTTAACTGTGTTTTCTACTTTGATATCTCAACACACTAAACCTATGACTCTGAGTCACAGGGAAGGGGATAAGACAAAGGGACAGGTAATAGCAGAGTGCAGCCCTGTAAGCAAGTAGATGTTTAACTCTTTGAGCCACTGTCATTTTTGAATCCCAGAATTCCTTGAGTCAGCTTCAGGAGGTGCCTTCTTCTGCCCCTTCACCCTCCTCTCTGAGGCTGGAGAAAGGAAAGGCCTGCTGGGCCACCCATCTTTCTTCAAGGTCCTTTATGTCTTCCCACTTCATACTCTTGCCTGAACTCTGAGTTCCACAGTTGGAGAGCAGACCCCTCAGCCATCAAGCACTGGCTTTCCTCTTCTCAGTATGCCCTGTTCCCCCTATCCCCCTGCAACTGTCCCACACTCACCTCCCCTATGTACTTGAGGGCATCCCACAGGGACAGGTAGAAAGCTGGTACCATCGGCTCATAAGACATCTTGGGAATAAGGTCAGGTGGGGGAGGTAGAGGGGCACCTGCAACACAGACAGACAACAGGGCCATCCTCAAAAGACCCATATGTCACCACCTCTTCAGCCCCCCCACCCAACTTCCAACTGTGGGCCCAATATGCTCCAGTTAATGACAGGAGGAACAGGAAGCTGGGTCTTAGCACCAGCCTAGGCCAATGCAGGAAAGCAAGGCATAGGGCTTTTCTCATACCCTCCATGTGAGATAAGGAGCCTTTACCTCTATAAAATGCAAAGGAAAAGCTGGCAAGACACAAGCTATGATGAAAACAGGCTTGTCTAGGATGTCCTTGCTCACAGATCAACTGGGTTTGAGGTGAGACAGTGAGGAGGTAACTTGTTAGGGGTTAGGAAAGAAGCAAGGGCCTAAGTTGGCACTTGAGTCTGCTGTCTCCTGGGTACCTGAGATGGAGCCAAAGAATTCTCGAAGTTTGACGTACTTGACTGTGTAATCTCCAGCCTCTGTCAGCACAGCATCATAGTCTGCAAGACACCAGGGCCCGTCAGTACCATTCCTGTCCCATCACGGTCATTTCTGTCACCAGGACCATGTGTACAGTAGCACAAAGAACAGCGAGAAGCTGAGTAGGCAGCAGGGTTTCCATCTCAGCAATTTGGGAGGCAAAACACTTTTGAGCTACTCAGTCAAAATACTGCAAACGCTAAATACAAAAACTGCCCATGATCACAGCATGACTGAATTTCTAGCTTTGGGTGGAATTTCCACTTTCTGGGGACTCTCAACCTAAAGAGGAGCAGGGTCACACCACTTTAAGGGGCTGGACAGGGAGGGGAGCCTCCCATCCCACCCTGTCACCAGGGGGCCTCTCGTACTTCCTCTAGCCAATTTCTGCCAAAGAGGCCTCTCCACAGAGGAGCCAGCTCAAGAGCACATCAACTGCTAGAGTTTCCCACTGTTCTGAAAGTGTAAATTGACCATCCAAAGTCTCTGCCTTCCCAGATACTTTACTGCCAAAGACTCTGAAGATGCCAGAAGTTGATTCAAGTACATGCTGGGTGGACCACAGAGGGGCAGTATTGAGGAATACTTGCCATAGCTGGTGACATCAGACTTATAGTCATGAAAGTGCATGGCTCCACTTATGAAGCCAAAATTGGTGCCTCCGTGGAACATGTAGAGGTTGATGGAGGAGCCGGCATCGATGATGGCAGACACTGTTTTTAAAACCTCTGCAGGAGGAGGGAGAAAGGGGGGTATGCAGAGCAAGTGAGAGTCTGAGACAAGCCTAGGAGTACCATTTGGTCTCATTTTTCCCAGTCCCTCTTCAAGGCCAGCTTGGTTGCTCTGTCATTCAGCTCTCACTGAAACTCCAATCACAGAGTAGGGGAGGAAGAAGAAGCATGGGCCAAAATTACCACCCCAGAGCTTAGGCCCTGAATGTTTTCAAGCTAGTTAAGTCTCCATAAACTCCAATGTGAACAGCCTTCTCTATCCAGCAGGCTTCTCCATGTGAGTCTTGCTGACTCACGGCTTATAAAATGCACAAAGATGGCACTTAGTAGGGAACAGAATACTGACTACCCCATCCTACCTTCATTAGGAAATGAAACATAACATGAAAATATCAAAGGGGAAAAAAACTGGTTAATAAATACATATTTTATTAATATAAATCAAAAAATGCAAACTAAATAATGGCATATTAAATATACAAACTATTTTAACACTCAGTGCTGATCATCTGTGGGAAATGCTTTCACTTAATAATGATAAGTAAAAACTGCTACAATCTTTCTGGAGGGCAGTTTGGTAAATACACATATCAAAGTTGTACTACTGTCACAATTCTTTTGTTTTTCTATGGAAATAATATGCCAGGTATACCCAACTGTACGTTCAAGGATGCTCACTGAAATGCTCAATGAACAAAACCACTGAAAACATCCTAAGAGACTGGGGCAATAAAAAATATAGATTCTTTTAAAATCTATATTTGATTATATAGAAAGCTACCCACATGTGTCATTAACTGGCACAAGCGGGTGGCACACAGCAGTGCACACAGGGAGAATTGCCTGCACTGTGTGCATCTAAGTGTTTTCTCTGGGCTCTGGGATTTTTATTTCTTTTTTTATACTTTTTATTTATTTTCTGGATGCTTGCAATAGGCATGCATTACTTTTCTAACTACAAAAACATAAACAAGCAATGTTAGAAGTCCTACCGGTCACTTTAAATGTCAAGACAAATGACTATGGAATATTAGGAGCTGACTACTACACACAGATAAACCCAGGAGCTGACTACCACACACACATAAATGCAGGAGCTGACTGCTACACCCAAACCCTGTAGCTGACTGACATTAACTGGCAGCTTATTTGAAACTTATTCTTGCTTCTAATGTCAACACACATGCTGGATATAGGCACTGCAAGCACTCACCAGAAGAATCCAAGATATTGTGAGGGCCTCCCCACGAGTCAAACCACCCCGTCCAGTACTCCATCACCATCTTGGGCTGAACCCCCTGGACAGCACAAAATAAAGAGTTAGGCAGGCCAGATGAGCAAGGGGAAGACCTTCTCATGGGAGAGCCCCAGACCTCTGTCCTCCCAACTCTTCTCTAGCTGCACATTCCTGGTCTTGGAGTCTCTGGAAATAGAGCACAGGAAAGGGCCAAATTTACTGGCACTGTCTCACCCACCATGTGTGGGCTCCAAACCTATAGGATAGAGCAGAAGAAGCTACCAAAGTTGACACAGTGGGCCCTGATGGCTTAATGTGGCTTTAACAGTGCATACATGCTAGCAAGAAGACACAAGCTTGCTTCTGAGTCAAACTAAAGCTTTGCTATCCTCTCCCAGGGAAGGAGAATGCTGTCCAGAATAGCTCTGTGTCTGAGAGGTACACTGTGAGCACAGTTTCCTCAGGTGCTGCTCCCTATTAGCCAAAAGAGTCAGAGAGCTACAGAGTGGGTCCTCTTCAAGATTTACCTTAGTTTAAACAGCAGTCTGCAGCAATTTTTTGGGCCAGAAATCAGAGCCTTACAGCACAACTATTCAGAGTGCAGGTTCTGCAGCCACAGTTTGGATCATATCTTGGTTGTGACACTTAACAAGCCTTAAACAGTATTTCAGAATACTGGAGTTGGCACAGGATTACCCCCAGGAAACAGAGATCATTCCTGGGACCATGCTCTGCTCTGCCAAGTCTGCAGAAGCCCCAGAGCACCTACAGGAGGTGTGAGGACCAATATTCAGTGTTTCAGGCACTGTGCTCAGGAGCCTTCTTCATAGGCTCAGCAACAGCTCATCAAGTGTCCTCTCATCAGTGATAGGCTCACACTAGAGGGCAACTGCATATGGAGCAACAAGATCTGATCCAGGTGTAGGCAAAAGTTATGGTCCATCAAGTAGAAGGTACCAGCCACTTTTACTTTGGGTAAAAGCCAAAGTAGTCACATTAATCGTTTTAGCAAGACTAGTGGCTTGGATTTCTTTAGAAGTCATCTGCCTCCCAACAAGGGGGTACACTGTACCATGTTGAAGTCACTAAAAACAGGGAAGCACATCTCAGGAATCTCCAGTGCTAGGCGTGGGCTCGTTGGCTCAGGGGTGCCAGGGTCAAGGAAGGTGGATGTCCACCGTGGCCCAGCTCACTGCACAGCACAACATGGTCAAGAGCTGGAACCCTGTAGCCACACTGTGTTATGATCCCTGGGCCACCACTCACAAGGTACTTGATCCATTTAATGTCTCTTTAATGGGAAAGTAGGAATAACAGTAGTATCTCATGGTCACCTGGTAGACTGAATGACATAGTGCACACTAAGCCATAGCACACAATGGCTTCCAGGCAGGAAGTGCTTGAGAAACCCTGCATAATTCCCCTCACCACAGGGCATGGACTTAAAGGATGAGTGAGGTGCTGGCAGGTGACTCATGGCTAGGATATAAGACTCGTGCTGTGCATTCAGAGAGCCCTGGGTCTAAACAAGGAAGCACCTAATCCCCCTTCCTTAAGGAAAATAGACATCTTTGAACTGTGCACAAGAAAGCTCTTCAGCAGGGCCATCGTGTTGGCAGGACAGCTGGACTGGGAGGCACAGGTGTGGCTAGGTCTCCAAGGATGCCATGAAGTGTGACACAAGGCACTGAGCTATGTCAGCTGCTATTCTGGTGCTTCCAGACATGACCTCGTTGACTCCTCTAGCAGCCATGAGTTGGTGCTATGAACTGATATACTCTCATCATCCCTGCTTGGGAAGAGAAAGAGATACACAGAGAGGTCAAGTCACTTGTCCAAGGTCACATGGCCAGGGAAGCTCATAGCATCCTGTGTGTCTCCTTGGCAGCACTCAGGCTCAATTCTCCTTCATTACCATGTGATTGTGTATGTCACATGTCTCTCTGTCCCCAAGTAGGTTATCACTGCAAAAGAATAGAGACTCTGCCATATTAGTCACACAGTGTAAGAGGCTCCACCACCACTGCAGACCTAAGCAGGCACCCAGGAAATACTGGAGGAGGGGAGGGAAGGAAGATGAGACTCGGTGTGGGTCTTCTGGATCTATCACTCATACCTGCTCTGTCTCACAGAAGCCCACATGGAGCAGGCCCCATACCATCCCATCCTCCTGGGAACATGTCCCACCCATTCTGGCTGTCTGCACTCCAGAATTAGCCACATCAAACATGGTGACTCCATGTGGATATGCCTGAAGACACAACCCCTCACTGTCTACACTCCAGAAGTAGCCATATCAAACATACACGTGACCTCACATTGCCATGGTGACTCCATGTGAACATGCCTGAAAATACAACCCCTGCTCTAAAGGTCTATCAGCTAGAAAGGAAAACAGTCCAATATCTCTACAGGCATCTGTTCACAGTGCAGGGACCCAATGTGGACATGGGGAGACATTCATGCCCTCGTGAAGCAGGTGACAGGAGACCTTAGGATCACATCTGTCTCCTTCATAACAGGTGTGTACTGTAAATGCCCATCAACCTGACAGAAGTTGAGATATATCCAGAAACTCTTTTCTCTCTCCTGACCTGGAGTGGACCCGGCTTCCTGTCTTGCTAATGACAGTAATCTTTCTAGGACTGGAAGTGCCTTACAGGTTAAGGTCAGACACTACACACAGCAAAGAACAGAAAAGTATTTATCTTCTCCCTCACTCCCTGGGAGTGAGTCTGGGGCTAGTGGAGTCCACAGAAGTCAAGAGCCCTCTATGAGTGCACTGAAAGGGCCCTCTCCCGGGGGCAGTGACTCTCAGGCACCCCCCTCCCCCAAAGCTGTGTCAGCCTGCCCAGTAACACCACAGAGCAGCTCCTTGGCGGCCTGCTGTGCAGGTGTATGGAAACAGGGGCCATGAGCTGATGCTGGGGCAGCAGCTTCCTTTGGACTGGACTTACCTGGACACTTAGGAGAAACTTGGTCAGCAACTGCAGCTCATGTGGCGACTGTAAGTTGATGGTGGCCAGCACTATTAAGTGGAAGGAGGAGAGAGAGATGAGGAATTGTCCCAAAGCCAGGAGACTTTCTGAATTGCCCCAGACCCCTCTCAATCTTCTGGTACAATAAAGGATAACCACACTGAGAGTGAAACTAAGCACATGGAAAAGTGACCTGTCTACCTTGGGAATTCGCAAGCACTGCATGGGAGCATGCCCGGCCTGGCAGGCAGCCTCCTGCAGTGGCCAAGCCTACTGGTTATGACGCTTGACACCACCTCCTCTTAGAAGTTCACTTCTGGGATGCCAGGAGACTGACCTTGCTCATTTTGGAGATTCCAGCACTCAGCACAGCACTGACAACGCAGTTGCTCGCTGAGCATCTGTTCTTGATTAATTGTGATGTCTACAAGCAAAGTGTGGAGTGTGCATGCCTGTTGATTATTCTTTTCTGGGAATCAGAGCCTGATCTTTACTTGGCACCCTAAGGGTCATGATGCAAATGAAGCCTCCTGTTTTATTTCTTGATAAGGACTAGTTTTCTATTCTACTCCATAATGTGTTCCTTTTAAAATTTAATGCTATTTTCATGGTTTTCCCTCAGTGAAATACATGGTTAAGGAAGATATGCTATGTTTGGCCAACAACATAGCTGTCCCTCCACCAACCCTAGCTTCAGAGCTTGATTCTAAGGCTCCTCACCTGCCTGTGGTCCACTTGCACACAGCCCTCACAGGTATGGCCATGCCCAGGCTCCAGTGGCCTAGGAATGCATGACAGAGATTGAGCCAGTTTGGCAAGCATGACCACCCTGACACTCTCTTGTAGGACATAAGCCTTCGATTACCATTGAAGAAAGACAAACAATACCTGACAGACAACTGCATCTGGGAGGTACAACCTGCCTTGAGGTAGATGCAGAAAGGGGCCATAACCGGAGCCCTGTGACACTATCCCCTTACCCTGCACAGTCACTGCAACTCACTGGCTAAGTCCTTACACCATGGTCCCTCCCCACCTCAAGTTAGAAGCCCCTTGAAGATAGCAGGCCTGTCTGAAACTGGCCATGCAGAAATCTCAAAGCCCACAAGCTTCACATGGCTCACCGAGCACAATGTCTCTGCCCTAGCCTTCCCTACACCTCATAAAAATACAAGGAGAGGATGGATGGACCACAAGGAACAAGGATGAGAGGAGATGTCAGAAAATCCCAGGACACTGGAAAAGGATGTCAGGACAGTAAGTAGCCTAGGAGAACGGAAGAGATTATGATGGTTCCCACTCCAACTCAAGGCCACATCCCAGCCCATCCCCAGGCCTGAGCTCCATGCAAGGGAGGATACCCCCTAAGCTCATGTCCCCAGCCTCAAGCCTTCTTCCCACCCACGCCCATTCCCTCAGAAGGGACCACACTGTCTAGGAAGGGCTCCAGGTCAGGGTGTACCAGGGAGGTGGAAGAGAAGACTGAAGGGCAGATGCAGGCAGTCTAAACAAGGGCACTTCTCCTCCTCCTCTGGCCTGATCCAGAATATCTGCAGCAAGATAACAAGGTCTTCTTCTCCAGGAACACCTAATGGTGCTAAAGACAATATCTCCAATCCGACATCTGAGCTTCCATCCTTCAAATAGCAACCATTGCCCGTGGAGAAGAACTCCCATCAACAGCCTCCCCACACTCCTATATGGCTGTTGAGTGGTTCTTTCTTAAGCTGCACAGCAAGAGCCAGACAATCCAGAATGTCCCCTCACGTGGGAGACTAGGTAGAAGAGGCAGTAGGAAAACACAGCAAGCAGAACCGATGAAAAACACATACAGTGTTTGAAAGCGAAAGGTTAAATTATTAGGATAAATTCTTATCTCAGAGAGATAAGAAAGATAATAGCAATTTTAAAAGCATGCTCTAAGGAAGAAAATACAGTCAAGAAAAACATGATCCAGGAAATAACAGGAGGAAAGTGGAAGAAGCTGACTAGAAAGTAGAACTGAAGAGCATCACGAAGAACTGCAATGCCCTGTCCTCCCACCGTGTGCTCTATAGACGCTCCATGAAGTGAGGCGTCTCATACAAGGCACACAGTTGTGAAATGCCAGAATGCCAAGGAGAAAAGGAATCCTAAGCTTTCTAGACATGGCAAGGAAGGAGAAAACGACATATAAAAGGATCAGGACCAGAATGTCCTTGTGCATCAGCAGAAACAGTGAACACAGGAAATAAGGGAGCAGTGCCTTCGGGGTTCCAGGAGATGGGATTCCACACAGGAGGTCAGGCCCAGGAGAAAGGCTGCAAACAGGCCCCATGTGGATGGAAACAGGAAAGCGAGGGCAACAGACAGCCAGATTAGACCTGAGAGAATTGAATACGTAAGGGTGCCTGGAAAACACCAGTGATGGGTGTTTGGAAGATCCTTGGTAAAGCATTTGCTTAAAAAAGAAAATAGTTGGTGGGGCGGGGGGCGGGATGGAGGGGACCATAGAGAAGAAATAAAAGGAAAAACAAATGGGATGACCACAGTGAGAGTGAAACCAAGCACATGGAAAAGTGAGCCAGTATACCTCGAGAATTTGCAAACACTGCATGGGAGCATACCCAGCCTGGCAGGCAGCCTGGAAGACTACCAGCATCCTCCCAGGCCTGTTGTCAGGACACTGGCAAGCACTAAAAATATGTTCGGCATCAAAAGGCATCTCCCTACACAGCCACAGTCCCTCCTGAACCTGTCTGTGGTTAGGCCTTGGAAGCAGTCACAGGGAAATAGCACCACCACATGGAAACAGTGGGAATCACTGTGGGTCCTGGGGACAAGAGCTTTCTCCTCCCCATTCATCTGACAGTCACTTACCGGGTGCCAACCACGTGCCAGGCACTGCTGTAGCAATACAGAAATAGAAGTTCCTATCTATCAGTTCAGTCCATGAAGGGAAATACAAAAGAAAGATAATAAAGTGTAGAATGTTCTACAGTGGAGGGAAGTACACCTATAGGCACCCACAAGAAGGTCCCACCACAATGACAGGAGAACACTGCACCATTTCAGTCCACAAACTGTCTGGACATGAAAGCACAGCCTGAACAAGACTAGCAAACCCAAGCCCCTGCAGAATGTATGGTGAAAGCAAAATAAATAAACTACCCAAATGAGAGGAGGCAAAAAGAAAGCAGAGGGAAAGAACTGGATGAGCCCCAAGAGGAGGCACGGCTTCAGGGAACAGCTATGCAGTGCTCTGGAGGAAGTACAGTGTCCCTGGGGACGGGGATCCAGTATGTTCCAGGACCAGCCAGAGGGTGAGAAGGGTGGATCAGAGTCAGCAAGGGGAGAGCAGCAGGAAGTGAGCTCAACCAGGCCCCCTGGAGGCTGCCAGGCCCTCTGTGATCCTTCTCAGAATATGCACTACACTATGAGTGAGATAGGACCGCATGAGTTCAGGCAAGGAAGTAAGATAATTGCAATGACATTTCCAAAGGCAGACACAGGCTGCTGTGCTGAGAAACAGTGTGGAAGAGTCCATGAAAACAAGGGCACTCAGTCAAAATGCTACTGCAATCATGTGAGTGTGAAATGATGGTCCCAGGTAAGGGGTTAAGCATGTGTGAATCCCAGATACATCTGGAAGATAAAGCTAAAGATGGAAGGATGCACAACAGTTTGTGAGCCAGACGTATAGGAGAGGAGTCGAGGTGACTAGAGGGTTGGGGCCTATGTAGCCGGGAACAGAGCTGTGGTTTCCTGACAGGAGGAGGACCACAGTGGGCAGCAAGTTGCAGAGTGCTGCTCCTGCCTAGTGCTCAGCAGGCGGGAGATCAGCTACAGAGCTGGGCGTGGCACTCGGGCTCTGACACAGACCCAATGACCCTCTGCAGCCTGGAGCTCCAGGTCTAGTGCCAAATTCATGGGAGCGGAACAGACACCAGAGAAGTCCCTGCCTGTGCCTCAGTCCTGCCTAGGGAAGCACACAGCAGAGCCAAGCAGCTGCCTTTCCGTAGCATCCATGCAAGTACCTCCCTGGACGACTCCTTTGCTCAAGCCATCTTTGTTGTCTGAAGTCAAGAGCAGCTCCACAATACCATGGTCCTCCAAGGCCTGTTGAGGGAAATAGACAAGTCAACGTTTGCCTCATTCCTCAGAGCTTCTATGGTGCCATGCATCTGTGGATGGGGTAGCCTGAGGAACAAGAGGGACAGACCTAAATGAAGCATCTGCTTCTCTGCATAACACAGAAAAGCCCATCTCATCTGCACCTACCGTGTTCCACAAAGTTCCGGTCAGTTTGAGCTCTAGTTGCAGCAGGCAGAGCTGTTGAGCTCTAGCAGCCCTTGGTTGCTCTCGATCTGGCAAGGGCCTAGTCTGGCTGGCTTGCTGCTCCTAGACAGACCCACTCTGAAGCTGGCTCAGGGAAGCAGGCTGCCACATCATTATCCAGCAACTACCTGCTGGGCTCCAGCGAGTGGCTCAGGCCTCTAGGGTGGCACCCACATCCTCCCCTTCACTCACACCATGACAAGCGGCCTGTTCCTTCCCCATGCCAACCAGTGTGGGCATGGTCAGCAGCAAGGACTAGGATGGCCCAGCCATGCCCAGTCACATGCCCATGGTGCTCTGCCTATGCCTATTAGGGCAGGAGGCATCCTTGGAGGCTGTAAATCAGAGGACAAAGGAGAAGAAACATACTGTGCTTGAGGAGCTGTGACAACTGTTACTAGTCAGAATAGCCACTAGCATATATACAGCACTTGCTACTGTGCCGGGCCTTCGGCTAGGCATCTCACACAGGCTGCCCCAGCCAAGCTTCACAGTGAATGTTTTAACAGTATAGATGAGCCTCAGAGAGGCTGACTCAAGCATCACAGGTTACAGGGCTAATGGGACTGTGTGGGCCTGAACCCAGAGTCTGTCCTCTTTCAAAGGTTCTGCTCTGGAGCTCTAAACTTTCAGACCAGGAACGTTAGCAAAGGGGCTTTTTCTATCATTTCTCCTGCAAATATATAACCTAACCAGACTGTTTATTTCAATTGAAATATTTTGGGAACAGGGGAGACAGAGAAATGTGGTGGGTAAATAAAGCTCCGGTCTAATCCCACACACTGGTGAAGGACCAGCAGAGGGCACTCCAGTTCTCAGGCATGACAGAATTCATGAGGCCAGATGAGATTTCTATCAAATGCCCCAATGAGATTTCTATCAAATGCCCCATCTACTGCCTCATGACTGACTAACTAGTCACTTACTGATGTTTAACAAACATTTGCTTATTATTACCATACATGCATACACGTAATCTTTCCCAGATATTAACTGATTGACTCTGCCCTGTAAGGGATACTTATTATTTACTGAGCACCAGCAATCCTCAAGTGTAGTCAGGGACTTTGTGCCTGCCATCTTACACCATTCTCACTTTAAGGCGTTCTTGTCTCCATGGTGCATGCACATGATGAAACTTGCCCAAGGTCATCCAACGCTGGTCGTGTCTACCTTTCTGTAACACCCTCAGAAAAAGTTGCACAGCAGTTTGGGAGGGGTCCTCCCGGAAGCTTCAGGGTAACAAAGGCTCAGAGCTGCTGCTTCTTTGTCTGCCTGTGTCATACATGGGTACCTTTGCCCAGACACCAGGGGAGCATGACTTAGCAGGGCAGGCCCCTGAAGGAGCTGCAGAGCGGCACTCTCCTCTCTCCCTGCTCAGTGGAGCTCTCCTTTCTGTAGCTGAATAAGTAAACAACTGCAGGAGAAGTCCCAGGGACCAAGAGAGAGTCTGAAGGGACTAGGTGTAGCAGAAGAAGCTCTCAAACCTGTGCACAGGATGGGATCTTTCTAGCTAACTCAGAAAGGAAGAAGATGAGGTGTGCCCTAATCCAGGCTGTAGCTGGGCTTGGCCATGGGGACTATGCTTGCTCCTTTCCAGCTTGAGGATGACACCCTTCCTGGAAACAGCCTTGTTCTCTACTCAGAGGACTTTCTTCAGGTGAGAAGAAGGGAGAAGAGTGGATAAGAACCCACAAGCTGAAGGGTGTGAGTCTCAGTTCCAGCCTACAGGGCTTGAAATAATTTCCAGATGGAAAATTATCTGCATGTGACAGCAGAAGAGATGCTGCCCAGGGCATCAAGGGCCAAAGCCAAAGCCATCACGAGCCTTCCTCAACTCATACCACAGCCAAACCAAGTACTCTAAAACTAATACCAATAATTCCACCAAAGTCTTATTTATTCACAACTTACAGTATTAGAACAGTACTAAGTCACATGATCTTATACAAAACAATTCAGAGGATTCGATACTCTTATTAGTCCCACTTTGTAGAAGAGAAAACAGAAGTTTAGAAAAACCAAAGTATTTGTTCAAAGTCTCAGCTACTAAGAGACAAAAACCAGATCTGAAATTAGCCTGTTCTTTTAAGTGTCACCCTGCCTTTCCCTGGTCTGCTGTACACTGAATCAGTAGTTCTCAACCTCCCCCACACATTGGAATCAGCTGTCTAAGACCCACCCCAGAGATTCTTATTTAATTTGTATGGTATATGGCCTGAGCACAGGGATTTTTTAAATCTCCCTAAAGAAAGCCAAAGTGCAGTCAAGGCTGTGAACCACTGCTCTAGATGCTGGAAGGAGAGCAGTTTCTCCAGAAAGTCTTTCCTAATCAATACCACTCAATTAAGGAAATGCCTTTTTTCTCAGCCCCTGCAACACCACATGTGTACTGCACTCCCCAAATTAAACTCAATTGATAATGGACAAATAAGTCACAACCCCGCTGAAACAAACCATAGATAAAAATCCATTAATAAATGATGTTGGGAAATGTAGCATTAATATGAGAAAAATATTAGACCCACATGTCACACCACAGCTGATAAAAATCCCAGAGAAAGGAATATAAAGAAATGAACCAAGCTGATTCTTACCTTCTTGATGTAAGGCATATAAGCAGGGTCTTTGTTATAGGAACCATATTCATTTTCCACCTGCACTGCAATGATGGGTCCCCCATGCTTGTACTGAGGAGAAGAGATGGCAATCAGAAGCTGAGTTTGTGGTAGGACCTGTATTATCTAAATGCCTCATACCTATTGTCAATTGCTAGCAAAATATCCCATTTGAAGACAAAAGTCTCAAAAAGTTTGATATATAATTGAGAGTCCTATCAGTAAGACAGTATAATAGGAAGCACCAGGCCCTCGTTCTCCCGTGGAAACATAAACAACTACAAACTAAAATAATTTTATAGGAACTCTAGAAACCAGTCAAGTGTCTAAACCACCCAATCAAAAAACAAAAGCCACATGAAAAATGGTAGAAAATTTTATAATTGTTTTTGACTCATCCTTGCCTCACTCCATGGTGTGGTTGGGAGGAAGTCCCCCAATTCCTAGTTCCCTCCCTCACAAGAGAAGGAGTAAAATGAAAGGTAATTACACAATGTTCTGACTGTGGGCTGCCCAATGGACTACTTTCTGTCTTGTCTGACTTGGAGCTCAGACAGAAAACATCAGCATAGTTTGGCCTGAGGTTGGAAGCTACAGAAGGCAGTAGCAGGTGCCTCTGAGTGTGGAAAGTTCCAGGGGACTACAAACTCGTGAATGTCTATGGCAAAAAATTAGTTGAGATGTTAAGTCTTCACACTGGGCTGATCTCCAGGCTCAGGGGCCCAGTTATCAGTGAACATTTCCCCTGCTAATCTGTAAAAACTGGAAAAGGTAACTTTTTTTTTCTTAATGCCTAATATTCAAAAACAAAACTATACAAAGAAACAGGGAAATATGACTCATTCAAAGGAATAAAATAACCCCCCCAAAAGAGTATTTGAAAACGCACACACTAGACTTAGTAAAGACTATAACAACTGTCATAAATGTGCTCAATAAGCTAAAAGAAAAACTGATAAAGAACTAAAGAAAACCACTAAAATATTAATGAAAAAAATGAGAGTATCAATAAAGAAATAGAAATTATTTAAAAAGAATCAACAGAAAACCTGAGGATGAAAATATATCTAAATTGAAAAATTTACTAGAGGAGGACAACCTCAGATCCAAACAGGCAGAAGAAAGAATAAGTGAACTTGAAGATAGGTCAGTTTGAAATTCAAGTCTGAGGAACAAAAAGAATACTGAATGAACTAAAGTGAACAGAGCCTAAGAGACTTATACAATACCATTAAGCAGACCAATATACACATTCTGGGAATCTTAGAAGAAGAAAAAAGAAAAGGGCAGAGAGGTTATTTGAAGAAATAATGGCTGAAAACCTCTAAAATATGAGGAAAGACATGAATATGCAAATCCAAGAAGCTCAATAAACTCCAAGTAGGAAACCTAGAGAACCATAGACACATTATAATCAAACTGTTGAAAGACAAAGACAGACTCTTGAATGCAGCAAAAAAAGGTAGCTTGCCACATATGAGGGATCCTTAATAAGACTATAAAGGATATATCAGCAGAAACCTTGTAGCCTGAAGGCAATGGGATGACATATTCAAAATACTGAAAGAAAGAAAAAGTGTCAACTGATAATTCTATATCCAGAAAAACTCAAAAATGAGGAAGAAATTAAGACATTCTCATACCAAAAAAAATGTTTTTTTAACTGAGGGAGTTTATTATAACTAGACCCATCCTACAAAAATTACCTAAATTTCAAATGAAAAGATGTTAGACAGTAACTTGAAGCCATATAAAAATATAAATAAGCCGGGCTCAGTGGCTCAGCCTATAATCCCGTGCCTTTGGGAGCCTGAGGTAAGTGGATTGCCTGAGCCCGCGGGTTCGAAATCTGCCTGGGCAACTCGGCGAGACCTCATCTCTACAATAAATCAAAAATTAGCCAGGCGTAGTAGCGCGCCTGTAGTTCCAGCTACTTGGAAGGCTGAGGCGG
>NW_007256193.1:299538-327021 GCF_000164805.1 Carlito syrichta | reverse complement strand
AAAAAAAAAAAAAAAAAAAAAAAAAATATATATATATATATATATATATAAACATTTCCAGTAAAGGTAGGTACATGAAAAAAATTACAAATTATTGTAATTTTCATTTATAATGTGACTTTTTATCTTCTGTAAGATTTAAAAGCCAGATGCATAAAAATAATTATGAATGTAAGTTAATGAGTATACCATATGTAAAGACGTAATTTGTAATATCAGTAAAAGAAAATGGAAGAGCAGAACAATAAAGAAGTACAAGTTTTGTATGTAATTGAAGTTTTATCAATTTAAGATAGAATGCCATAACTTTGGGATATTATATGTAATCCTATGGTAACTACAAAGAAAATATCTATAGAATATAAACAAATGAATTTAAAAGAGAATCACTATAAAAAGTGTCACTACAAAAAATCAACTAGACAAAAAGAAGGCAGTAATAGAGGACATGAGAGACACACAGAAACAACAATTAATGTGACAAAACATTATACATTAAATGTAAATGAATTAAACTCCCCAATCAAAAGACATATATTGGCAGAATGGATTTTTAAAAATCAATATCCAATGCTGTCTACAAGATACTCACTTTAGGCCTAAGGATACATGTAGTTGAAAATGAAAAAATAGAAGAAGATATTTTATGCAAACAGTAACCAAAAGATATCAGGGGTGGCCTTACTAATATAAAACAAAATAGACATTATATCAAAACTGTTACAAGACACAAAGAAGGACAAAATTCAACATTCTTTCATGATGAAGACATTCAGCTAACTAGGAATAAAAGGAAATTACCTCAACGTAGTAAAGGCCATATGTGAAAAGTCCACAGCCAACATCTTACTCAATGGTGAAAGACTGAAAGTTTTTCCTCTAAAATAGGAATAAGACAAGGATTCCTGCTTTCACCACTTCTATTCAACATAGTACTGGAAGTCCTAACCAGTGCAATTAGTCAAGAAAAAAAAAATATAAGGCAACAAAATTAGAAAAAAAAAAGTATCATTATTTCTGTTCACAAACATGATCTCTTTTTTTAACATGATCTTAAATGTAGAAAATAGTACAGATTATATATATATACACACACACACAAACACACAAAACCTATAAAGTTAATAATTCAGCAAATTTTCAGGATACAAAAATCAATGCACAAAAATCAATTATGTTTCTATACACTAACAATGAATGATCTCACTTATGATAGCATCAAAATGAATAAAATACTTAGAAATAAATGCAATCGGGGAGGAGAAACAGTGGTACACTGACTGTATACTACAAAATGATGCTAAAAGAAAATAAAGAAGACATCAATAAGTGGAAAGATATCCCATGTTCACAGTTTGGAAGATTTAATATAGTTAAGATGCCCATACTACCCAAAGTGATCTACAGAGTCAATACAATGCCTACCAAAATCTCAGCAATGTTTTGACAAAACAGAAAAGGCCAAAATAGAATTCATATGGCTACTCAAGGGACGCTAAGTAGCCAAATATTGAAAAAGAAAAACAAAATTAGAGGTCTCATACTTTCTGATTTCAAAACTTACTACAAAAAAACTACAGTAATCAAAATAGTATGGTACTAGCCGGCTCGGTGGCTCAGCCTGTAATCCCAGCACTTTGGGAGGCTGAGGTGAGTGGACTGCCTGAGCCCATAGGTTTGAGACCCGCCTGGGCAACTTGGTGAGCCTTCATCTCTACAATAAAATCAAAAATTAGCTGGGCGTGGTAGCGCGCGCCTGTAGTTCTAGCTACTTGGAAGGCTGAGGTGGAAGGATCGCTGGAGCCCAGCAGATCAAGGCTGCGGTGGTCGGGAGCGGCCACTGCACTCCAGTCTGGGCAACAGAGTGACTCCAACTCAAAAATAAAAAATAGTATGGTACTGACATAAAGACAGACATATGGTCAAATGATTTTTGACAAAGGTACAAGGCCATTCATGGGGAGGGAGGGGGAAAGAATGGTCTTTTCAACAAATGGTAAGAAAACTGGATATCCACATGCAAAAAAGTTAAGTTGGACCCTTACCTTACATCATATGCAAAAATTAACTCAAAATGAATCAAAGATCTCAACATAAGAGCTAAAAGTATATCCATGCATGACACTGGATTTGACAGTGATTTCTTGGCTATGGTACCAACAGCAAAGGCAACAAAAGAAAAAAAAGCAGTATGTTAGACTTAATCAAAATTTAAAACTTTTATGCATAAAAGAATACCATCAAGAGAGTGCAAAGGCAGCCCATGGAATAAGAGAAAATATTTGCAAAGCATATACCTGACAAGGAATTGATATCACAAAATATAGAGAACTCCTACAGCTCAACAATAATATACAGATTCAAAAATGGGCAAAGGACTTCAATAAACATTTCTCCAAAGATATACAAATATCCAATAAGCACATGAAAAAATGCTCAGCATCACTAGTCATTAGAGAAATGCAAAACAAAACCACAATGAGGTACCACTTCACACACCTCAGGATGGTTCTCATCAAATAAACAGAAAATAACCGTGTTGGAAAGAATGTGGTGAAATGGTAATGCTTGTGCATTGCTGGGGGGACTGTAATATGGTACAAATTCTAGGAATATAGTATGGCGGTTCCTCAAAAAATTAAACATAGAATTAAAATTTGATCCAATTATTTCACTTCTGGGTGTATACCCAAAAGAAGGTGAAAGCAGGGACTCTAAAAGATATTTGTACACCTATGTTCAAAACAGAATTATTCACAGTAGCCAAAAGGTAAAAGCAAACCAAATGTCCATTGATGAATGAACTGATAAATAAAATGCAAACATAAAATATTATTCAGCCTTAAAAAGGATGGACATTCTCACACACACAACATGGATGAACCTTAAGAACATTATGCCAAGTGAAATAAGCCACTCAACAATACTAAATACTCTACTTATATGAGGAAGCTAAAATAATTGAATTCATGAAGACAGACAGTAGAATGGTGGCTGCCAAAAGCTGTAGAGAGGCAAGAATGGGGAGTTTAATGGGTACAGAGTTTCAGTTGGAGAAGATTTTTTAAAAAGGCCTAGAGATAAATAATGGTTGCAAAGAACTGAAAACCTATGTTCCCCAAAAATGTATACATTGAAATTCTAACCCTTAATGTGATGGTATTAAGAAGTGGGGCCTAGCTGGGCTTGGTGGCTCAGCCTGTAACCCACGCCTTTGGGAGGCTGAGGTGAGTGGATTGCCTGAGGCCGCGGGTTCGAGACCCACCTGGGCAGCGAAACCTCATCTCTACAATAAATCAAAAAATCAGCCAGACGTGGTAGCGCATGCCTGTAATTCCGGCTACTTGGAAGGCTAAGGCGGAAGGATCGCCGGAGCCCAGCAGGTTGAGGCTGTGGTGGCCGGGAGCGGCCACTGCACTTCAGTCTGGGTGACAAAGTGAGACTCCAACTCAAAAAAAAAAAAGAAGAAGTGGGGCCTTTAGGAGGTGGTTAGGTTATGAGAGTAGAGTCCTTGTGAATTAGTGCCTTTATAAGAGGGACCCCAGAGAGCTTTCTTGCTCTCTCTGCTATGTGGGGATAAAGCAAGAAAATGGCTATCTGCACCCCAGGAGAGAGCCCTCGCCAGATATCAAATCTGCCAGTACCCTGACCTTGACCTTCCCAGCTTCCAGAACAGTGAAAGACCAGAACTGGAAATTATACTGTGAGAAATAAAAGTTCTATTGTTTGTAAGCCACCCAGTCTATGGTATTTTGTTATAGAATCCAGAACTAAGAATTGGGTGATTACTGTACAATAATATAAATATACTTAGTGCCACTGAACTATATACTTAAAATGGTTAAAATAGCAATTCTTATGTTATGCATAATATACCACAACAGAAAAGTAAATTAAATTAAATAATTACATTACACCCAGGAGGGAAAAAAAAGCATTGTTCTCTATTCCCATGTCTAAGCCTTGTTCCCAGGATGACCTTCCCACTGCCCCACTCCTACATCCGCCACCCAGCCCCCTACTATAACCTGCTGAATCATCTCAGTAGCCCCTAGCCCCTAAATCTCAGGCAGTGGAGAAGAGTATGTTCCCGTGTTGAAAAGTACCAGGAGACCTTTGGTCTGAGAAATAACCAAGGGAGAAGATAGGTGAAGATCAAAGAAGAGTCCATTTGCTTGTACCTGGAGTGGCACCACCTGGACATCAGGTGACCAAAATAAAGGTCCACTGCTTCTTGCTTCTATCATGGTTAGGACTACCAGATTTCATAAGTAGAAATGCAGGACACAGTTAAATTTGAATGTACAATGAATAATATTTTAGTGGAAGCATGACCCATGCAATATTTCAGATATATTTATACTTTAAAAATTATTCCTTGCTTATCTGAAGTTCAAATGTAACTAGGCATCATGTGTTTTATGTGGTTGTTCCCTTTTATGTGTGCTGTAAATATTCCAAACCATTCACTGACTTAAGAGCAAATGTGTACAAGTATACTAATCTCTCAGTGTCATTCTTCATGGTTTTACATAAGCAACTGTGTTGATTTTTCCCATGCCTGCTTTTTTTATAGCTTCCAGTTATTACATGAAATGTTAAGATACTTTCCCCCCCACAAAAAAACTATTCTAACACATATGTTTTGAATAGAAAATGTGTACCATGTAGCACCTTTTAGGTAGCAGAGCTGAGCCACTGTGCTCTTGGGACACTGACAGATGGGTGTTCTGTTATAAAGACATCCCTGTCTACCCAGCATGAGTCACACCTCCAGCACTATGGTGTGATGTGAGCCCTGACATCTGCTTGTCCTTTCAGCATTGTACCCACCTGAGACAACATTGAAACACACAGATCTTTCTAAAGACAACTATGGCAAACCCCTCCAATTATAAATCTCAAGCAATGAGGAAGAGTGTGTTCCTGCGTTGAAAAGAACCAGGAGCCCTTTGGTCTGAGAATAACCAAGGAGGAAGATGGGTGAAGATCAAAGAAGAGTCCATTTGCTTGTACCTGGAGTGGCACCACCCTGGACATCAGGTGATCAAAATAAAGGTCCACTGCTTCTGTGAAGCCCTTGTAAGTTGTTCTCAGCCTCATGCCAGGGTCTTGGAGTAGCCAGCTTGAAGTAAAAAGGGAGGCAGGGATTATATTAACATCACTATCTGTGGTCCTGCTATGAGCAGATGGTGGAGTGAGAAGCAACCAGCCCCAGCGTGCTCAGGAATGGGCCATTCTCATTCCAACCCCTTAGTCTGGAAGCTGGGAAATTGTGCAAATTGATCCAGTCCAGCCCCTCTTTCCACAGTTTCTCCTCCCAAGGACTTAGGGGAAGTTCATTTCCAGCCACAGGTCCTGGCTGCCAGGCAGCGAGAAAAGCTCTTCACAGGACCCTAGGCCTAGTCTTCAGCACTTACAATCTCATTACAAAGGGGTGAAGCCAAAGGGCTTAGGAATCTCTCAGGCTGGAAAAGAACACACAACCTCCCAGCATCACCCCGAAAAAGAAGCCCAACACAGAGACTGGGGGACTGACCAAAGTATAGCTTCTATTTGTGCCAACACAGCTGCCGTGCTGGCATTAACTGCATCGGCTATGCAGAACTCAGCCCAGGAACAGCAGTTGAGCAAAGATAAATTATTTCTCCAACCTGTGTGTTGTGATCCCAAATTCCCCAGAGGAGCACAGCACCATGGTAACTCCCAAAGCTGGAGTCAAGATACTTCCTTTTCACTTGAAGTTCTGAGAAAACACTGTATTTGCTAACAAAATACTGAGACTCCCCTTGCCCTGATCTGGAAGTTCTGAACAGGGTCAGGAAATTATACAGTTTCTGTCAGTGAAAAGAAGACAACGGTTTCCTCTAGACTGACACCTTCACATTTCACCCCACACCAAACAACTCAGGTTTCTCACTCCCATTCGGATTCCACATCTCTGGTGTGCCCACGTGCCCCCCTTTCATGAATGGGCAGGTGCCACACGGGTGGGGGAGGGTCTGAGTGCCAGAGCCTCCAGCAGCTTCTAAGTTAAGACCGCTAAACCCTGTCCTCCTGTGCCCGCCTCCAGCTGAGCCTGAGGAAATCGCTGACTGTGGCATGCAGCTTTCTAATCCACACGGAGTGGGGGTTGTGGGGGGGGTCACCCTGGCTGTGATCACAGCCTAATGGAGGGCAAGACTGCCAGGCCAAAAGGCTCAGCACCTGAGAAGTGACCCTGAGTGGTGAAGGAGAGGAGACAGAGCTGTGCCCCTGAGGGAAGAGTAGGTTGTGCTGGAAACAGAAGGAAAACAAGGCCTGGGCTTGGTTTGCACTGTGGGGAGAAGCATTTCCCCAGAGACGGTGTGGGGAACAGAATCTGCCTTCTTGCCCCCTGGGGCAGCCTAGGGTGGAAAGCCTGGTTCTAACTGCCTGGTAACAGTGTAAGGCTGGGAAAGAGTATGCCTATTAAAAAGAAAATCTTCATGTCAATAATGATGAGGACAAGGAACAAATGAGGTCCCCGCTGATTCCTGTCTAGATTTCTGCTCCAACCATAGAACACTACCTCAGCCAAGACTTATACAGGATGACCTGAGATTTAAAGGTAAAACAATAAAAATAATTTGTTTCTCTTACATTTTATCATAATATTTGAACTTTTCAAAAAATGCTTGGTAACATCCCTAAGAAACCGATAGGGAAGATTTGATTTTCCCCATTTTGTAAACACATAAAGTGAGGCCCAGAACAGATGAATAACCTACCTGGGGTCTCAACTCCACAGCAGAGTCCTGAAGAACTATATGTCTCAGGAGAGTCAATCCATCTGCTGCCTGCTACCTAAGTCCACACTAAAGCAGGAGGACTGCTTGAGGCCAGGAGTTCAAGACTAGTCTAGGCAACATAGTGAGACCCCAGCTCTACAAAAATTATTTTTTAATTAGCCAGGCATGGTGGTGCATGCCTGTACCACCTCCCTAGCTATTCAGGAGCCTAAGGCAGGAGAGTCGTTTAAGCCTGATAGTTCGAGGCTGCAGTGAGCTATCATCATGCCACTGTACTCCAGCCTGGGCAACAGAGTGAGAACCTATCTCTAAAATAATAATAATAACAATAATGATAATAATAATAATCTTCACAAGACTTTATGAGAGCAACATCATTCATTCAAAATGATCCCCTTTGAATGCCACTCATTCTAAAAAGGAAATTCTGTACAGAATGGAAACTGTAATGTAAAAGCAAAACTAGACCTATACCTGTGGGCATTTTGCACCAGCACACAGGTCCCTCAAATCACAGTGGAGCCTGTCACAGTCCCGCTTACCTGGGCAAGCCTCCGAGGTCAATCTCACTGCAGATATAGGGGCCTGGACGCAGAATCACCCACAATCCAATCTCCGCGGCCATTAGGACAAAGGCCCTAGAGAGGTAAACAATGTCAGCACATCCCAAGACAGTACAGGGCCAAGTGCCAGGGAGCACATGCATCACAGGGTGGCAATTCCTGTCCATGCCTGCCTCTTTCAACCAGGGAGACAAACTGGGGTAAAGGGAAGGCTCGGTCCCCCACCCTCAGCAGAGCAGAGACTCCTGCAGGCTGGAGGCCACAACTACTCCCAGTCTCAGACCATCCACACAGTCCCGCCAGGGGCCTGAGGGGAAAGGACATCAGCCAGGGTACAGGGATCTTAATAGTGAACCTGACCCAAGTGGCCCTGCTACCCTAGAGGGGCAGCCCCTGCCCCCACCTACGTGGCTAGAGCCCCTACAGAGTCAATCAGCACCCAGGGTCTTCAGCCCCTCCAG
The DNA here is from genome assembly GCF_000164805.1 of Carlito syrichta. Lineage (NCBI taxonomy): Eukaryota > Metazoa > Chordata > Mammalia > Primates > Tarsiidae > Carlito > Carlito syrichta. Next base: position 319,227 of record NW_007256193.1, on the reverse strand, counting down.
GCTTCAGTGAAGATATAGGGCCCAGAGGCTGCAGGCCCAGCCCCTCTGAGGAGCAGATCACAGCCAGGGTACCTCGAGTTCTGAGAATAGGGTCTCTCTCTGGCCTGAGAACACAACTCCAGACCCAGGCTCCTCTCTGGTTTTCTTTGGTTCCTAATCCACCCAAGTGGCCACCTCTCTGCCCTGCTCCAAAAGCAACAGCGCCACGTACTCCAGGTCCAGGTTCCCAGAGAAGTCAAATTTGCCTCTCTCTGGCTCATGCAGGTTCCACGGAACATAGCTGTAACAGAAAAGATCATTACAGGTAAGAGTTTGTCCTCCATTCCACTTCACTACCTAGATTACCCCCTTTAACCCTAAAGCCCAACATGATGCCTGAAGATATTTTTCTTAGTGACTTTAGGTAGGACTGGAATCAGGAACTAACTGAACAGATCTAAAGACCAAAATCCAGAGCTATCCAAAGAGGACAAATGTCTCATCTCCTTAGGAGAAGGCAAGAAGGTCAACAAGATTTAAGCAAAACATAAGACATGCTGAGTAAAAGGTTGGCTCTATGACCCCAGGTCAGCTTGCCATCCCCACTCCACACCCTTGGAGAAGTAACTTTATTAGAAAAACAACTAAAAGTAGGGTAAGTAGGGCAAGAGGAAACCTCTGTTATCATCCTATTTTTACTGAAGTATCCAGAACCCCAAAACCTGCAACAGAATGGAGCTTCTAACTCTAAAGAGAGGAAAAGAAGCCAAGTGCAGTGACTCAGCCTGTAATCTCAGCACTTTGAAAGGCCGAGGCAAGAGGAGTGCCTGAGCCCAGGGATTTGAGACCAGCCTGGGTAACTTGGTGAGACCTTGTCTCTATAATAAATCACAAAAACTAGCCAGGCATGGTGGTGTGCATCTGTAGTTCCAGCTACTTGGAAGGCTGAGGTGGAAGGATCTCCTAAGCCCAGCAGGTCGAGGCTGTAGTGGCCATGAGTATCCCACTGCACTCCAGTCTGGGTGACAAGAGTGAGACTCCAACTCAAAAAATAAATAAAAAAATAAAAGAGATGAAAGGGAATGAAGTGAGCCCTTGGGCAGGCCCAACTCAAGAGGCAGAGGGACGATTCAGGGGTGACAGCAGTAGTGACAGCTACTCTTATCTGCAGCGCCTGCCAGCTGCAAAGAACATTCCCAGGTGAAAAGAGAGAGTTGTCTGGCTTCCAATTCAGATACATGAGTCCTATGTTTTAGCACATAGAGACTGTCCTGCCTCTGCAAGACAGAGAGCAGAGCCAGTAGGTTCCTACCATCAACAGGACTCCTTTGGCGAAGTTGCACAGATGTGTTTCAACAATATTGTCATGGCTCAGAACACTGCTATGACTCTTTAAAAAATTATCTTCAAAATCAGTTCACAAGCCACCCAAGAAAAGCTATCTCCTTGATTTGTAATCACATATTTTTGCCTAAAAATGGAATGATTCGGCCAACTTGCTTTATTTCATAGACTTAGAGCCAAGTATCTATTGGCAATTTGAGAAAAAAAAAACATTAAAAGATCCAGATTATTCACAACTGAACATATTATTATTTTCATCCATTAATAGAGAGTTCTATAGGGATCAGGAGGAAGGGAGACCCCAACCCTTCAGCCCCAAGCAGAGGACTTGGGCTGCTTCTCTGACCTCCCCGACCCCCCAATTTTTCTACATGCAGGCACCAGGCACCTTACTTGGTAGCCAGGCTTGGTGGGGGATGGAGCCAGCACACTTACGTGGTAAGGGTATTCAAGCCACAGGCTTTCATCTTCAGCAAGCGGTCTCTCCAGTACTCCTTGGGCACACGGAAATAGTGGATGGAGCCCCCAAAGATCCAGAAGGTAGAGTCCTCCAGCACAAAGTTCTGGCCTTTTGCCTGTAGCCCTAACTGCCGATGCTTGAGCCACGAAGGGAGAAGAGTGCTCCAGTACAACCTGGAGAGAAGAGACATTCCTTGGAAACCTAAAACTCCCTGAGGCAAGGGCAGAGCATGGAAAGGAGACCAGCTCCCTTGCCTCCTTCACAGGTCCTCAGCATTTCTCTCTAAAGAGGGCCTGTTTCCAGGTAGCTAGGGAAAGCTCCCACCCTCCAATGCAGTCAAACCTTGGAAGGGGTCTTTCTTCAGCACCACTCACTCGGCTGGGACCCACTGCCGGGGAAGGGGAAGCTGACGCAGCAGCCAGGAACAAGACAAACACAACGTTCAACATGGAGACTCGGGTGCTAAAAGGAGAGAGGACGAGGCAGGTCACACTACATGGGAAGGGTGTTTTCAGGGGCTGAGGGTCTGCTGCCTGGTGTCAGGACTCAGGAGCAGTGCTGCATACAGACTGTCCTATGGCCAGCTTTGCTGGGCCATATGACTAAGCATGAAAGCAACAACTACTTCAAACAATACCTCCGAGCCCCCTCGTGGCCACAGCTGCTCGACTCAAGGTGCAGATACCTGGAAAGAGGCATCTAAGTTAAACAGCATCTATCCATTGACCAGATTTCCAGGTCTCGATTGTTTTCTGAAGATCAAGCATCTGCTCAGAGGTAATCCAGCATGGCAGAGTCCCACCAAGGAAGGCTGTTGGAAAGTTTAGCTTGTGAAAAAGCAACTCCTGGCATCTCTCAGGCTGGCCAAGGGGAGTCCCTCAGATTAATCCCAGTGACTTAGTGCCCCTATAGTGTTCTTCCCCCTCTTTTCCAGCTAATCTCCTGGAGGATGTGAAGCAAGCCAGCAAGAGAACCTGGGGAGCTGTGAATTTTCAACCAGGAAGAATAGGAAAGTTGGAGACAGAAAACAAGAACATGAGTGAATCTGGGGCAAAAACAAATGCTAGTTGGCGCCTTTTTCCTCACCCAGTTTTCATTTCAGCACCTGACAGAGGAGGGCAACTACCAGGCCGGGCTTCTCAGCATCAAAGCTCCCTACAATGAGTCTGAGGGCCCAGGTGGCCAGAGACGGGGCAGCAAAATGCCAGGGAAGAAGATAGCATAGACAACACTGACCACTTGGGAATTTTGACATATTCATCACTCTCGGGCAAAGAAAATTGCTTTTTACCTACTCCTTTCCACTTCTCACAGCCCCAGGCCTCAAAGCTCACTCAGAACCTGCAGACTACAGTTCTGTCACACTGGGGATGGAATGGTCATCTATAGGTCAGGTGGGAGCCTGTTCACCACATTTCCTTTCTTTAAAGAGAAAAGTTCTCCGTTCCAATAAGTAACTGTCAAATGACATTTTAGGACACAGTTCTTCCAAAGGGCCACCTACATGAAAGAGTGAGAACAAAAACACTATCTGAAAGAGAAAGATCTGGATGTGAATTCTGACCCTGTGCTTGGCAGCACTATACCTTGGGTCAGCAACACCAGCTCTCTGGGCAGGAGTTTCTTCCCTGTGAAACAGGGCTAAGCCTGTCCCAACTGATTGGAAAAACCACTGTGAGGGTCTGATAGAAATAAAATACTCTATAATGCGCGGTGAAAGAGTCTCACCACTATTTGAAATAAAATTTATTTTAGCATGCTTGTAAATATTAGAGAGAACGGCCTCAGTGCATTTTACATCCCTAATATGAGTGAGGGCCATGGCCGTCAGTCCCCTAAAGGTTTGCTGAAAAAAATCACTGGCAGGAGCAGATTGATTTAGTAAGAGAAAAAGCATAAAAATGTATTTAACATTTACACAGGAGACTTCCATTTGAAGACCCAACTTCCCCAATGAGTTACAGAAACTTAAATACCATCTTGAAGTTGGGAGGAGGGCAAAGAGGAATTCTATTGAGAGACAAAAAATAATTGCTAGAGAAAAATGAATGAATACTTGGGAGAATAAATGGATTGAGGAACAGAGATTGACTTGCAAATAATTTTCTTTGCAAGTTGAGTTGAGTGAACCTGAGATACAGGCTATCATTTTGTAAAAAAGTTTGGGCTAGGTCTGGTTATGTTCCTTCCTGCAACAGATAATGAGATAACAGAGAGAGGAAGCAGCTTCTTTCTAGGTCTGGGGAGATCAGGTCAGAGAGACCCTGAGCTTTCAGTTCAGCATGTCAAAACACCATATTGTAGGGTATCAGTTTCTAAGCCCCAACATATGGAATAATCCCAACTTTTCCATTTTTCTCCATTTTAGTATTCATTTTTTGTGCTAGACTTTGTGCCAAAGCCAACTTACAATTTCTAAAATTTGACAGTGAAAGATTCTGTACACTGGGATTCAATCAGACCAACCCACCATCTAGGCTAGGCATTGGACAACTGGGGCCTTGGGTGAAATCCAACCTGCCACCTGTCTTCATATGGCCTGCAAGCTGAGACTGGTTTTCATGTTTTTAAGTGGTTGAAAAAAATCAAAAGCATAATATCTTAGGACACAAAAAAATTATATGAACTTTACCCTTCCATGTTCATAAACAGTTTTACCAGCATGCTACCACACCCTCTACATACACAGCTGCTTTTTACAGTTAGGTAGTTGCAGTAGAGACTATAAGGTCTGCGAAGTTGAAAACATTTACTACCTGGCCCTTTCAGGGAAACCCACCAACCCTGCACTCATAGATGAAGCCTTGGACTGCTAAGATGAGGCCTTGGATTCCTCTGGGCCTCTATCCAGGCCTTCCTTTGGCACCCCTGCTCTTCTCACCAGGCTCTTTCCTTTGGCTACAAGCTCCCGATTGTTCTGGTTTTGTCTGAAGTTTCCCACACCACAGACATAGGAGAGTTTGAGTCTCCCTTGATTTGACCACACCTACTCCAAAGAATGCATTTTGCCTCCTGCCTAGCACTCCCTGGCTCAGGTACTCACCAGGCTCGCCTGTCTACCACTCCAAAGCACTCTCCTCAACTTTCCCATGATGCACCTACTGGGTTTACCCATAGCTAGTATGAGCAAGAACTGGATGTGAGGCAGGATAGTCAGGGTAAGTTAAACATAGATAGATACATTTCTTATAGGCAATTTTAATTTTTAGTAAGGAAGCTTTCGGACATCTTGTCTGCAGGCTGAACCACTCTTTGGGTTAGAATGTAGATTCAACGTAAACTGCCAGTCTATCTCACCCCTTCAGCTAGCCAAAGAAAAATATCATCAAGGTGGCTCCTGGACCAGGAAGCATTAGCTTACAGAAATGTAAATCAGACCACCTTTTAGCTCTTAGTCACCAAATCTGACAAGTCAGCCTACCAATGATAAAAGCTTGCCTCCCCATGGCAAGCTTTCCACAGTGGATATCAGTAGCCTACTCATTAGCATATCAATAACTAGGTAGCTAATATCTCTTTTTGTAAAAGGCAACAATGTGGTCTTTCTCCAAGATACCCATGCTGAGGCACATTTTCCTATATCTTTCTCCTTCTCTTTCCTTAATAAACTCTGTTTTACTTCACTGGCCACTGTGAAATTCCTTTCAGTGCTGAGACAAAGAACCCACAAATTTTGCACTGCACCCCACCTGGCAACAGATAAATTATTTTCTTAAAAACAGGGGCATTTTGACAATCTGGTGGTGTAACACACACATACACACAATACCATTGTTTTTTTTTTAGGGGGGGGTTTGTCAGAGTCTCACTCTGTTGCCCAGGCAGGAGTGCAGTGGCACACTCATGGCCACTGTAACCACAACTTGCTGGGATCAGGTGATTCTTCCACCTCAGCCTTCCAGGTAGCAGGAACCATAGGCATGCACCACTATGCCAGCTAATTTTTGACTTGTTATGGAGACGAGGTCTTGTCGAGTTGTCCAGGCTGGTCTTGAACCCCAGGACTTAGGCAATCCTCTCATCTCTGCCTCCCAAAGTGCTGGGATTACAAGCATGAGCCACAATGCCTGAACTCATTGTTTTTATACAGTGATAATATAATTTAGCAATCATTCCATCAGGTTGCAATCCTTATGAATGCAAGGGCCTCCTCTCACCCATGATGAATTCACTGAGAAATCCAAGCTGTACTTCAACCATTTGGAATGCGTGTTCTCAAGACTCCCCCTCACTCGTAAACAGAAGTTAGGATCATTGATGTGTGCTTCAGTAAAGATTTGAAGATTGTGCTTTTGAAGTTCTGACCAGAGAATAAGGCGGGGTTGAAGGCACCTCTCTGTGACCCTCATTCCAACAAATCCCTGCTAGTAACAAACACCCTTAGTCTTCTCCCTTGTTGCTGACTAACCATCAAGAAACCTCCTAGGCTGGCTTCTCCAGGTGTGGTCTGCAGGCTGCAGAGTATCTTCAGCTGCAGCTTGTGAGATATGCAGAGACTCAGGCCTTACTTGAGACTTATGAATCAAAATCTGCTTTTTATTTATTTATTTTTTTATTATTATTTTTTTAAAAAAATAAATGGAAAAGTGTTTGTACTGAAGGCTGTGCAAGATACAGACACAAAAATAAGTTGTAAAGGAAACACAAAGCAGAGGACATAGGTCCTGAGTTTTGCACCCAATGGTGAGGAATTCTCATCCAGCCATACCTGGTGAGGAATCAAGGGAAAAGGAAGCCTTCTATAGTACTTTATCCTTGATTATTGAAGTGGATGAAGAGGACAATGGGTACAGGCAAGCTTCAGTGGGCCGGATGTCTCCAGGCATTGGCAAAAGTGCTAGGTGGATGTGTATGGATGGAAAAGGGCAGATGAGCAGGTGGCAAGATTACAACCTCTTTGGATGGGAATGGACCCATGAATTGATTGCCAAGTTTCAGAGAGGATCTTGCAGGGAGGCTGAGTAGGAGAGCCCGATCCAGTCACCACCTTAAAGGATCTCCTTGAGCAAGGAGTGCTAATCAGGGCAATCTTGAAATGTCTCTTGCCATGTGAGCATCCCTGTGTCACCTATAGATCCTGCAAAAACTGGTCAGTAACCAGGGTCATGGTGGGGCAGGTAGGCCTCATTGGAGTCACAGTCATCTCCCTCATGTATCTGCTCTATCACATAGAATATGACTAGACACAGATGGGCCAGGATCCGCACAACCAGGCATGGCAGAGACTGTGTCATGAACATCTGAACTATGATGACCTCTGGAAGAGACCAGGCAACACTCATGCAATCTGAGGCTGGCCAAGGCCATGGGAAAGCTGGGTACCTGAGCTACAATTATAGTCCGTCGATTTCCAGAACATAAATCTTTACTGGTCCCAAGGGCTGGTTATTTTGGACTAAATAAAACACATACTTACTTATCTGAGATGGTGGTTTACAAATTCAATTTCCAGGCACACTGTGTCCCTACTAGGTAGTCTCCCTAAGCAGAGGTTCAACTGAATATAGATCTAGGGCATCATATTAAAATGCTGACCAAGAAGACACTTACTTCTTCATTAATCTAAGTGGTCATGACAGAGACCACTATTTGACAGCAGATATGCCCAAGATGACCCCCAAGGCATTATCACACATAGACATTTCCTCACTTGGATCTATACAAAATGCAAATTTCTACTCATTACTCACAAGACTCTAGTTCAGTTCTGTTATAGGCTACCATGCGTTCTAACTTCCTTGAATATCCTGCTCCCCTGAACTGTTGGTTTGGAGATATTTCAGTCCCACCAGTCTTCAGCTCTGTTCTCTCTACCCTCAGCAGAAGAGTTTGAGGGCCTGAGACAGGAACTATTCACTCTTTGACTCAGTCTAATGCCCTTAATACCTATATACCAAGCTACTGCCTCTAGAACCAACCCTTGGGGTCTAAGAACATCAGACACAGAGAAACAGAACTCAGTCCCTGTGTCTGGCCCAACTTCCTAGATGTGCTCATTAGTCTGGGTCCAAAGCTTTGGGTTCCTGTTTTATTGGGAAAGGCACTAAATACTCCCCAAAACCCTGGGCCCTCCATTCCCAAAGCAAGAACAGGCATTTTACAAAGATACAAGGCCCCAAGCAAGAAGTCCACAGCTAAATACTTTTGAAAATCCACCACAGAAGACTTATCTACAAAGATATATAAGAGATGAGCTAGTTCTTACAAGACACAAAGAATTCATATTGCCCCTATGGAGCTGAGTTCAGAATCTCCTTTACACTAATCCAATAGCAATTAAATGTGCTGTTTTGGAAGTGTCTATCAGGATTGAAAATGAATACCTCTTATAGTCAGCAATAACAGAAATATATCCAACAGACATTTGCTGCAACTCTACTTACAGTTAGCTAAAAGAAAAAAAACTGCAAAAAAATCAATGCCCATCAATAGACAACTGTTTAAATAAATTATGTATCTAATGGACGAATGGTATAATACGTATAGCTATCTTCTTATATATGAACAGAATACCTTTGAAAGAAATCATTATCTGTAATCACCTTGGGGGGAGGGGTGCCTAGAGGCCAGGAGGGGGAGTTTCTTTTCACTATATTCCCCTCATACTCTGAATATTTCATCACATTTATACATTAGCCACTCACAAAATATATTTTTAAAAAACACACAATGCGTTCATAAAAGGAACAACCCCACTAACCATTTTGCCTCAGAGTGCCAGAGTATAGATGCTGTACCAACTAGGAGTCTCTAATGGGCAGATGCCCATCAAGAAATATTTGCTTCATTACCATAAGCCTCTAAAAATATTCCCTGCCCTTCTATCCCAGAAGACCCACACAATGAGAACTCTTTTTCAATATGGTCTTTAATATACAGTGAAATAGCTTTAAGCAAAAATTAAAACTGAGTGAAGAGAAATCAGCAAATATCCGCCCACCAAAAGAACCCTGCCTCTGCTGGATAATGGCATGAGGGAGGGCGGCCCTGTCCTTTTCAGGTACACAGTGTTCTAAAACCTCTTTCTCCCCAAGCTCCAGCATCTCCTGAACTCTTCCACAGAAGAGCATTTGAGGTGACCTGATGGAACTATGCGTCATTTCATCAAGAACTAAGTGCTTTGATTTAACTTGCCACTTCCTTTACTTAAGGAGAGAAGAAACCTTTGGCCAATGTTCTGATATTTCTGCTGCCAAGGCTAAGCGAAAGCTCTTTGTCCCTGATCTTTTGGATATTCCAGTCCCTTCCCTAAATCACAACTACACCAATACTGTTCAAGACAACTCTGGTCTCCTTCCACTGTTGGCTAGTATGGTCCTGCAAAAATTCCAACTCTACCTTCCTAGCACAAGCTGATCAGACATCCCACCTCTTCCTGAGTATGAGCTGCTGCCCAGTAGTCTCACCTGACCACCTGTTTTCAGACAGGTGAGTACCTGCTGAAAGAGACACTTCATAGATGCTGAAAATTCACTACTAGAAGATGAAAGGGACACCATTCAAAGGGTTTGAACATGCCAGGGAATATGACTCAGTCCTCAAGGCAGAGCAGAGTCCTAAAATAGGCAAAGCACATAAAACCAATTACCTCCCAGATGCATAGGAAGAGAGGTACAATTTGTCCATGTACCTTTGAAGACAGGACTGGCCACAATTTGTACCAAAGAACATGACCTGCATTGTTAAGTTATCCACCTTTACTCAGGAAAAGGAGTCTGATGTGCCCTCCTCCATTTCCTTCCTATAAGAGTTTGAGGTCTGGAATCCAGACAATGGCAGGGCAAGAACAGAAAGTGAGGCAGAGCTAAGAGAAGAAATGAACTTATCTTTGGAAGAGCATGATGATGGTTGCCCACCTTAAGGCTTTCCTCTCTCCCAAATTTTGCCTGATTTCAGGAATTAGGTATGAGGAGTTGACTGCATTTTTGCTCAGTGATGCATTTATATTAAGGAAAAAGTCATGAATGAGAACCATGGATTTTGATAACATCAAGCAGGCATTCTTGTGTTCATGGAGTGGGAGAACGAAAAACTGGCTCAAAGGCTTGATAACATTGATATATGCACCAGAGATTTCAAAATAATATTCTGGGTGAAAGAAACCAAACAAAAAAGAAAACACATATTTCTAGAAAATGCCAGAAAATGTAAACCAATATATGGCAGCAAAAAGCACCAAATAAGTGGTTGCTTGGGCTGGGAAACAGGGAGGAAGAAATGGGAGGAATGACTAAGAGGTATGAGGAAACTTTGATAGATATTTTCACTATCTTAATCGTGGTGGTAGAGTCACGGGTGAGTATATTCTCAAAGCTTTTCAAACTGTACATGTTAACTATGTACAGTTTGTTGCATGACAATTATACTTCAATGAAGGTAATTTATAAGAAATATCATTGTTCAAGCTGAAAAATTCTATGGTTGAAATCCTCTCTAAAGTCAACCTGATTGGTTCTTAGATATGATGCAATTCAACAGTTATGAAAGACCATAAACCAGCCCAAGGAAAAGTTGATGGAAGAAAAGAAAAGTTGTAGCCAAACACCCCCCACCTCATGGCAACTGCTGTCCAAATACCTCCCTTCTGGTACAGAAAAGGGGCTGATCCTGACAGCTTGGCTCCACAAAGCTGTGAGCTGAGTGGCCAGTTTTCATGTGACCTATATTTCACTGGCCACATCAACATTTCCCAACAACAGCTGAGAGAGGCACCCACCTCCCACTCAGTTAATGAACTTAGTCAAAGCTGGAGAAGGCAGGAAGAGAGACAAAGAGTATGTTTAACTCTGAACTCCAGAGTTATTAGAGTAGCTCATAATTATTGGTATCCAGATCAAGTTGGACATCAGGAATTGGGCAGAAAGGGCCCATGAGGGTGATAAATTTTAAAAACACACCAAAAAGACACATATTCCACAAGATTCTAAGAGATAGCCTTCAATTTGGTTCTGGGCTTCTCTGGTCTCTGTCTTACCTGCTGAGAAAGAAGAGGAGCAGGAAAAATAATGACCTCCCTAAGCACGTCAAACTATTTCCACAGGCTTGAGTCACAGCTCATTATTCTTTGTTGCCATTACCACGCCACCCCGATGACCCCGGACTGACTCCTACCGCAGCCACCCCACCCGGGTGGGGACACAGTTAATTCACCTGAGAGAATCTCGGGCTTCTTCCCAAGTAGGTCAACTGCCTGACACCTCATCGCTGTCCCACCAGACAACAGCAAACACTCAGCCTCCTTCCCACATTACTTCCTAAAAACTCTCGGAATGTGCCTCTCAGTGCTGCCCCTCCTGGTGACCTGTCTGGGCCACCTGTATGAGCAAGTAACAGGCTGCCTGCACACATCCAGCTTTTCTCTCTGAAGCTCAGGCTCCCTGACACCCTGCTGTATGCGGAAGGCTCCTGCTGCCTCTGCTGTAATTCTTTTGGGATTTGCATCAGACACAGGGAAGAAAACTGCACATCCTGCAAGAGCCAGGACCAGTCTTCAAAGAGGAATGGATGAGAGATGATAGGCAGAATGGAAACATCTTGGGAACAGCTAGGGTAATGAAATATTCCCAAACAATATTATGACATCCTCTGTCTCAGAAACAAAGGACAAACGTCTTGAAAACGTGTAAACGTAAAGAGTTTCTAAATGTGTTCCTGTGGCAGCAAAACACTTTCAGATATCTCCTTCAAACACGTCCCTATCTATCAGAAGTTCAGAGAAACTAAGAAGAGGGATAGAGAAGCTGAGGGCTATTGTCTCTGCCACAGTTCCAAGGGCTCAGCCTTCAGCTCCTCAACAACTTTCACCACAAAACCATTTGATACCGCTGGTCGGCTTCCCACTGAAAGTTTTGAATATGGAAAGTGCCAGCAATTGACCTGGGAGACATGATCAGGGCTGTAGGATCCTATAAATAGATACAGTTTAGAAAAATTCTGGGCTAGGGCACCCAGAAAACTTTTACACAGTTCTATCACTGAACACAGCCTCCCACCATAAACAACATTTTGTAAATGCAGAGAGGGAGGCATAAGCTCCTAACAGGTGAGTGATGGGAAAGTGGAGAGAAATAACATATCAATCTTGGAACCGTGCAAATAAATCATGACTAAGGATCTTGGAGGCCCGTGGGGCAGTGTTCTTACGACCGTGCTGGGCAGGCTAAATCATTTTAGCCGTAAAAATGAAGGGGCCTGGGAGAAGAGCAGAAGGGGCGCCCCACGGAGAACTGGGACAGGCAGTGAAGAGAGGCGTCTGAGAGGGATCTGAAGGCCAGTTCTGCCGACCTCTCAGATGGCCGCGAGTGTCCACGAGAGCAGAGCCTGGACAGGCGCGGAGGGATGAGAAAGCTCAAGGCACAGACGCCTGGGCTCCCGGAAGACAGCGCATGGAGTCACCCAGAGGCCTGTCTCTGGCAAGAGCAGAGTGTCTAGAGGGCCAGGGGGCCTCTGGGTGTTGGGGAGCTCCAAAAAAGAAGAGGCTGTTCCCCGTGGAAACCCGGGACTGGCGGGAAGCGAGACACTGAAGAGTGAAGGGCTAGAGTGTGTGGAGTCTAGCAAGTGCCGGGCGGGGCACTCTCTCACCTGCGGAGCACCAGAAAGCTCAAGATGACCAGCAGCAGGACTTTGAGTGTGTGGCGCGGCCTCAGCGAGAGTCTCCACGTGGACATCGCGCGTTCGCTGCGCGTAGGACTGGCGTTCGGATTCCTGTCTGCACTCAGATGAGCGCGGGAGCCTCGGTGCGGGGGGCGGGGCCACGCGTTGGTAGTCTGGGTAACCGGCCCGCCGGTGTTCATTGGCTGCGACTCGAGGCCCCGCCCCCGCAACGCCCGGGGGGGCCTCGCGCGGGCAGAGGCGGGGCCTCGCGCGGGCAGAGGCGGGGCCTCGCGCGGGCAGAGGCGGGGCCTCGCGCGGGCAGAGGCGGGGCCTCGCGCGGGCAGAGGCGGGGCCTCATCCAGGGGCGGGAGTGTCCCCCTCTGTTCGCGGATTCCAGAAGTTACGGAAAGACATGAAAAGTTTACAGTTTTCCTGCACGTGATATGCAGGCAGATGCACAAATATTGAACACGTGTTGCCCAATGCTTGCACACTCTTTGAACACTGGGATAAGGTTACAGCGCTACATAAGGAAGCATACACAAAATGTATCTGCAAAGCAAGAGCGAGCAACAAAATATTTTAAAACAATTCAAATTTTGAAGAAAAAAAGTGAAGTAATAACTCATCATGTGAAAAGACAGGCTTTTTCTTTAGGCATATTTTAATGTGGTTCATGTATGAATGGGAGGGGATGGTGGGAGGAGACCAAACCTCACTTTGGTTTCCACAGATATTATTCTGGCCCTGACTCCAAGTACTTTCAATATTTTATCTCTAAAGGGTTCAGATAAAACCCTCACTATTTAGAAAAGCATGAATATAATCCTTATTACAGCACAGAATTATGTCACAAAGGACATTATGTAATATTTGGGTGAAACTTACACTTAGTAGGGCACCATCCCAAAGACACATGCCCCATATGTATCCCCCTACTTCCATTCAGAATCTATCAAAAATCAGAGTATTCTCAAGTTATTTAAACCATACCAACATCTCCATTTTTTTCAGGTATTAGTAAAATCTTAACATGGGCTATAAAAACCCTGGACTCCTTAGCTTACCCCTATGTCTCTTGTTTTCATTTGTTTTATCTCAGTGCTAAAAAACAAGACACCTTACCCCTTAACCTCCTGGGAAGTCCAGAACTACAGACACACCCTACTCACAATTTTAATTTATCTGGACTTAATGATACACAAGAGTGCTACAAAGAGAACACTAGCCTGAGATGTCTTTTGCTGAAAGGCTAAGACGTTTGTTTTTTTAAATGCTGGCAAGATACTCCTTCAGAGTCTCCTTTTCAAAATGTGATCTTAACCCAAGGCTGAAAATAAAAATATTCAAATCCCCGGGAACAGAAGCTACAGTTATAATGAGCTGGCAAGAGAGTGATGTAAACAAAATGGCCTGGCAAGGTGCTTGGGTTGGAATCATCATCTTTTTCTGGCATCAAGAGTTTAGAAAAGATAAGAAATGCTTTTTAAAAAATGAAGTCCTGTTGGTATCCCAAGTCCACCATTCTAAGTGAGAGCTCCATCAGACCCTGAGAGCAAAGCTCCTTCCTTGAGAATTCAAATGTTCCACAGAGTCAATGGAAGACAGAAAGGTACACAGACATGCACACTGGTGAATGAAAGTCGCAATCCTTCAGGATAAGTATAGTGGGATCACACAAGAAAAAGAAACATATCAAACTAATCTCATTTGCTGTTTTATTTTTAATAGGTAACAGGTTTATAGATCAGTTACTCATCCACAGTCCTCATTTTTGAGGGCACTGTGTTAATGCTTTAAATACAATATATTGTATATCTGAATTTAGGAAAACATTTGACAAAATCTTACAGTCATGAGGATAAGAAGAAAAATGTGGTTTCTATGTGATACTACAGTCACTTGGACCCTGGACCAAAATATAGCACCTCTCCTCACTTCCTCCTATGGACAGACCTCTCTGGCCAGCCCTTCCCGGCCACCCTCCCCAGCTCCTTAGCTCATGAGGAGCAAAGTCCAGTTGTGATGTCAAATTGCCAGGGATCTTGAGCAAAGAAATGAAGAACATGGGAGGATTTCTGGGAATAAATAAGGGCAATTTCAACCCTAGAAAAAGAAGAAAACAGTGCTGGAATGGAGGTTTTCACCTTGGAAAAAATAAAAAGATAGATCTAAGTTAAGAGAAGTAGACAAGGGTTCTGAGCCTTGTGTTAGCCAGACTGGAAGAGGCCTGTTCACATCCAATAGGGATGCACTAAACTTGCGTTTTGGCTTTGGTAATGCAGAAATACTACATTTCAACTTCAGTCTTTGGAAAGCCAAGTGGCCAAAGATCTCATTTAAAATGTAATTGATAATTTTTTTTCCTTTTTGAGGCAGGATCTACTCTGTTGCCCAGGCTGGAGTGCAATGGCATGATCACCACAGCCTCTAACTCCTGGACTCCAGCAATCCTTCTGCATCAGCCTTCCAAGTAGTTGGGACTGCAGCAGGCACACACCACCACACCTGGCTAAGTTTTTTTTTTTTTTCCGTTGGAGACAAAGTCTAACTATGTTGCCCAGGCTGGTCTCAAACTCCTGCACTCAAGCAATCCTCCCACCCAAGTTTCCCAAAGTGTTGGGATTACAGGCATGAACCACCATGCCCTGTGACAAATGTTTGATGACCATGTACTATATGCTGAACATTGTTTTAAGTGCTTGGGTGGACATCAGTGGACAAAACAAAGATCACATTTCCGTTGAAACTTATATTCTTACAACAAAAATTAACACAATGAATAAGCAAACTATAGAGTATGTCCAAAGTTGATCCATCACAAAAGTAAAACGTAGTAATACAGGAAGACAAGTTTGGAGTACTGTGGGGAGGGGAGTGCAGAGAGAAGTTCTCGTGGGGAAGATATTAACTGAACAAAGATATGAAAGCAGTAGAAGTTAGTCATGCAAGCTACTACCTGGAGGAAGCGCTACCCAAGCAGAGAAGATGGCTAGTACAAAGGCCTTCAGGGAGCACCATGACCCAAGTCCAAGGAAAGACAAGTAGCTCAACAGGGAAGGAGAAGGATGATGGAAAGAAGGCAGGAGATGAGGTCAGAGAAATAAATGCAGAGGGTTGGTCACAGAGGCCTTTAAGAGTTAGGGCTTTGACTCTGAATGAAAGGGGAGTCCTGCAGGCTTTGGTTATGACATTGACTATGCCTTGAAAAGATCACTCTGGCTGCTGTGCTGAGAATCTACAGGAGTGGGCAAGAATGGGAGAAGGGGACAGCAAGGAAGTGATTGTAGTAACCCATGTGAGAAATGGCACCGGCTCACACAGGGGAATAGCAACAGACATGGTAAGAAGTGTTGGATTTCTGGAACTATTTAGAAAGCAGAGACAGGGTCCTTGCCATTTCATGGACTGTGCAGTGAGAGAAATAAAGAGGACTCAAGAATGACTCTAACATGTTGGGCCTGAAAATTCAGAATCACTGGAGTCGCGGTCATCTAAGATGGGGAAGACTATGGGAGTGAGTTTGCAGCAGGATATCTGAAGCTTGGCTCAGACCTATTGAGTTTGAGACATCAAGTGGAAATACTATGCAGGCTGTTGAATATCCATCCTGATATCCAGGAAAGAGGACTGGGATGGAGATATTAATTTAGGAGTGGATAAAGAGTTGATGTTTAAAGGCAAGAATCTGGATGAGATCAGTGAACAAAGTGTGGACAGAGAAGGGGACCAAGGATAAGCCCAGGCACACCTAACACTAAGAAAAGAGGAGGAACCAGCAGCTGGACTAGAACTGAGGGAGGTAGAAAGTTCAGAAAGTAGGGTGTCTTGAAACTCATGAAAGAGAAAATGGTGATATACTGTGTTAAATATGACAGTTTAATTTCGCCATTGACAGGTGAAATTAAAGAAAGATTGAGGATTGCCCGGTGGATTTCATATGTGATGGATCTTGATGAACAGGACACAGGCTGTTGGGGTGGATTTTTTGAGACCTGACTCAAAAAAAAAAAAAAAACAAGTGTTGGTGAGGATATAGAGAAATCAGAACCCTTATACCTTGTTAGTGGGAATGTCAAGTGGTGCAGCAACTTTGGAAATAGTTTGATGGCTCATCAAAAAGTTAAATAAACCAGGCTTGGTGGCTCAGCCTGTAATCCCGTGCCTTTGGGAAGCTAAGGTGAGTGGATTGCCTGAGCCCGCGGGTTCGAGACCCGCCTGGGCAGTGAGACCTCATCTCTACAATAAATCAAAAAATTAGCCAGGTGTGGTAGCACACGCCTGTAGTTCCAGCTACTTGGAAGGCTGAGGCAGAAGGATCGCCGGAGCCCAGCAGGTCGAGGCTGTGGTGGCCGGGAGCGGCCACTGCACTCCAGCCTGGGCGACAGAGTGAGACTCCAACTCAAAAAAAAAAAAAAGTTAAATATAGAATTACCATATGACCCAGCAATTCCTCTTCCAGGTATTGAAAACACATGTCCACGCAAAAGCTAGTGCATAGTAGCATTATTCATAATAGCCAAAAATGAGAAACAACTCAATATCCATCAACTGAGGAATGAGTTAACAAAAAGGTGTATACTGATGCAGTGGTATATTATTCAGTCATGAAAAGGAATGACGTGTTGATACATGCTACAACAGTGATGAAGCTTAAAAGTATTATGTGAAGTGAAGGGAGCCAGACACAAACAGTCACATCCTGTAAGATTCCACGTTGTACATGAAATATTCAGAATGGGCAAATCCTTGGACATAGAAAGAAGATTTGTGGTTGCCAGGGGCTGGGGGAGCAGCAGAATGGGAAGTGACTACAGATGGGTTAAAGCCTTCTTCTTGGAGTGATGAAAATGTTCTGGAATCAGATGGTGGTGATGGTTGTACAATCTTGTGGATATACTATAATGAAAACTACTGAACGGTAAACTTTGAAAGAGTTTAAAACTTATAAAAAATTTTATGGTATAGCAATCATATCTCAATTTTTAATTTAATTTAATTTTTTTGAGTCAGGGTCTCATTCTGTCACCCAGGCTGGAGTGCAGTGGTATGATGATGACTCACTGCAGCCTTGACCTCCTGGGCTCAGGTGATCCTTCTGCCTCAGTCTCCCGAGTAGCTGGGACTACAGGCATGTGCCACCAATGCCCAGCTAATGTTTTATTTGTTTAAGAAATGATGTCTCACTATATTGTCCAGGCTGGTCTCTAACTCCTGGACTTAAACAATCCTCTCACCTCAGCTTTCCAAAGTGTTGGGATTACAGGCATGAGCCACTGCACCTGGTCTCAAATCTTAATTTTTAAAAGTAAAACAAACTTTTCTTAAGTACAAAGCACTTCTATTTGTCTAAATTTTGGGGAACAGACAAGTCTAAAATTGTTATATATTTCTCATGAGTTGAATTTTTATCACTATTAGTAAGCCTCTATACCTAGTAATTTCTTTTATCATTAAGTCTACTTGCCTGATGTTAATGTGGCTACTCCAGACTCTTTGGTTAAAATTTGCATAGTTTATTTTTTATCCTTTAGCGTTCAATAATTTTGCATGCTTGTTAAAGGTGTATCTCTAGTAAAACTAAAATATTTCGTTTTTTAAAAAAATCATATCTAACAACTTTTACCTTTCCACTAGAGGGTTTAATTATTTATAAAATCTACTGTGGTTGCTTCTACTACCTAAATATGTGTTTCTACTTGTATTTATGTTTCTACTTTGTCTTCTACTCTTTTTTGCTTTTTATAGGTTAGAGTTTTTATTGTTTGTTCTTATTCTATTTATACCCTTAATTTTTTTAAAGTTAAAAGATCAATGTCTATTCTTTTAACATTAAGCTAAGTTTATTAACATACATATTAAGCAAATTCTAAAGTTAATATCTGAGAATTATAGAAACCTTAGATCATTTTTTTGCTGTCACATCCCTCCAATCTTACATGATGTTTATGCCCAGTCTTTATGCTGATATTACCTCAAATTAGACATTGATACTGTTTGCATATAGTTAATATGTGTTCCTATTCACTCTCATCCATGTTAGGATCCTTCTTTGGTTCCACATTCTGTCTCGAATGTCAGACTTTCCATCTGTGATCACTCTCTTTCTGCTTTTGATATATTCTCTACAACATCTCTTTTCAACTGGAGTTCCCTGAGAGTGTGAAGCTGAAATTCCCCAAGACATGCATGGTATATAATAAGTTAACTTCTCTAATATGCATCCAGAATGATACAATAAGAAACTAATCACTGAAAGCATTTTCTGTAAGGCTTAATTCTCTTATGGAACATTGAGAAAGGCAGCTTCAGAACATCCTTTAGTGTTGACATTTTGATGACAAACTCTCTTGGTTTTTGTTTGTCTGAAAGTTCTGTATTTTCTTTATGTTTGTTTCTCTTGAAAGATTTTTGCTAAGTAAAGAATTTAAGCTGTGATCTTTTTTTTTCTTGTCTAAATACACTGAAGGTATCATGTCTTCCAGATAGCATTTTTATTTGAAAAAGAATGTCATAGATGTGGCGCTAAGGTATAATAGCAAGAGAGGTTTTAATCAGAGAGACATATTAAATACTTCTTTGAACCTTGGTCTTCCCATCTGTGAAATGGACATTTTGCATGGTTGTTAAGTTTAGATGCTGCGTATGTTACATCTGAAGGAGAATATGTACTCATGATCATTGTGATTATTAGCTCTGTTTCCCTCCCTTACTCTACATCTTCCATAGAGTTCATAGTTTGAACCTTGAGCCCCAGAGAATAAAGTTTAATATAGGAATTGTGGAGGTACATAACAAAGTTCTTCAGCGAGACAATCATTCAGATTAGTAGGAGAGAAGACAATCTGGTGCCTTTGCCTTCATTCCAAATAGGAAGGTTCCTCTTCCTTTTGGACACCAGATAATTTTCTAAATTACTTGAAGCCCCTAGGCATTATATTTAACAAGGAGATTAGATTTGGTATAATGCATTGGTTTGAATTTAAGCCAAGTCCTATGTTTTGTTTATAAGAATGGGTTTGTTTTCCAATACTGTCATTTGAGAAGTTTGGTTGGGATATTTATGCATGTATGGCTAAACTCACTAATACCTGCCCACGATTATAGTAGCCTTGACTATACCCAGATAGCTAAGGAGTAAGAAGACACAGAAGACTCTGTGCCAGGCTTTGCTGTTACATATACCTGAAGCAAGCAACCAAATTGTTGTTCCTTCTTGGATTGGACGTGACCTACCAAGTCATGTTGGAGACAGGCAGCTACAGGGCAAAGTCTACAAACACTGTTCATTGCTCTTGTCCCCCCTGCTCCTG